>NW_022983478.1:0-117722 GCF_010015735.1 Aaosphaeria arxii CBS 175.79
TAATAACTCTGACTTATCCAGGGGGATAAGCTACTATTGTACTGGTAAGGTAATTCCAAAAGACCAGATACAATTTGTTATTAACTACGAAGAACTCCTACATATGAAATCTGGCAACCTTATATATCCGTCCTTCCTAGTCTTTGATCAAGCTGCTCAACCTCTTGGCTCTTGCCAAGACCTTGATCACCTTGATCACTTTGTTCACGTGGTACTGAATCACGTGACTGGTCCTTGGGTGTCATCGAGCCCTCTGGCCACGATTTCCGACTTCCGTCCCAAGTACTTGACGCCTTCTTTGTCCTCATAGGTTCTGGTATCGTAACATAATGCCGAGCCCTTGTACCTTATCCGAGCCGAATGTGGGGGATTGTTTAGACTGTAGACTGCGTTAAAGATCTCGGATGCAATAACGCATCCCACATGAATAAATATAGGTACAATTATTGTAGTTGTTACACTTAAATAATACGAACCTTGATTTTACATCGTCTTTACTGTATTGTTGAGACCCTGATTTTAATCAATCTGCAAACACAATAGTTTCAAGTCCCGTCATAACTTCCGTGATCCCTCTCCATGTCGGCCAATTTCTCTTTGTCCGCATAGAGACAGATGGTGGACCTGTGGGCTGGGGCGAAGCTGGAGTCTGGGGTCACATCGAAGCGGGAGCAACTGCGGTTCAACGATTTGCAGAATATCTCACCGGAAAATGCGCATTCGATATCGAGCATCATTGGAACGTCATGCACCGCTTTAGCTATTTCCAAGGCATGGCCATCAATGCTGCAATTTCAGGGATTGACATTGCGCTGTGGGATATCAAGGGGAAGGCTCTGGGTGTACCAGTATGGGAACTTCTGGGTGGAGCTTGCCGGAAGAAGGCGAGAGTATACGGTCACATCTACGAGAAAAACATCGAGGGCATCCTCAAAGAGTGTAAAAGAAAGATGGATTTAGGATACACTGCATTCGGCCACATCAATCCGTTTCTGGACGAGGGACACGACCAAGTCTACTTTAAAACACATGTCAAGAAGATGCAAGACGCAGCCGACAATGTGCGTCGGATGCGCGAAGTCGTAGGCGATCAAGTCGACCTTCTCATAGAATTGCATCGTCGCCTAACACCAGCTGAGGCATTCACTTTCACCAATATGATCAAAGATTACAATCCTATGTTTGTGGAGGACCCAATCCGCCCAGAAAACGCCGATTCGATGGCCCGCGTTGCAGATCGTATTGTAGTACCCATCGCTACTGGCGAGCGATTCAGCAATATATACGAGTTTCAAGCCCTCTTGTCTCGCAATGCGGTAGAATATGTCCGCGTCGATGTCGCTCTGTGTGGCGGAATTACCGGCGCAAAAAAGGTTGCTGCGATGGCAGAAGCACACAATGTGCAAGTCGTGCCTCACAATCCGCTTTCTCCCATCGGCCTAGCTGCCTGTCTCCAGATCGCTGCGAGCGTACCAAATTTTGCGATCCAAGAGTACGCGACCGGTTTCGAGAATGGTGTCTTCACTTCTTCTTTGGATCATCTTGGCAGTAATGTTGTGGACGTGGTTCCGAAAGTTGAAAACGGGTTTGTCGACATTCCGACGGGTCCGGGTATTGGCATCAATCTCCTGGATAATGCTTCTGAAATCCGACCTCCGTTCAATCAGCCAATGCATATGAGGCCTCATTACGATGGCTTTGTCGTTGATCAGTAAGACTGATCATGGTGGAGTGTTGCTCGAGAAAGGTTCGTCTCAAGCAGGCCGTTGAAACACCGCAAATGAGACATAGAGTTACCGATAGGTATATTCATGGTAGCACGTAGAAACGCTAAACACTGTCAAATGGTCCCTATGAATGATCCTACATATCATATGACGTTATCTTCCTAAAAGATTGGATCTCATTTTTTTCTTTCGTCCAAGGTTGTCCTTAGATTTGTGCGTGTAGCTCTCAACTCTTAGATCTATACTTTATATCAGGCTATAGAGGGCTATTAAAGTCTTTGGTCCAGTCTCTGATATTAGGAACTCTGTCGGTACACACAAATGGTTTACACAGTCATGTGATGCTGTCGTAGTTTCGAGTCATTATAAACACATAACAGTATCCATTATTGTCAGCATAAGCTCATAACCCTTCTGTTCAACAATTATCTCCCTTTTTAACCAATATCTGCACCATCTAATTTATACCCAGCATGAAAATTAGATACCATCCTACAGATTGTTCTTATTTAAGAACTATGGATTATCGGCAGAGTGATATAGTTGATATGATTTGGTCCAAAGTGAAGATGATTAATTCCGTCGAAGCGCTCTTTAGTCCTGGTGAAATTATCAATTTTTGTAAGGTTTGATGAAACGATTAGAGTTACATACCTCTCGCCCCCTTCATGCACGAATGGTCCGATGCCAGGGGTATCGCCCGCGCTGATCTCAATTGAAATCTTTTCACCAGGCAACACGACGATGTTAGTGGGCCAGATTTCAACATCGACCGGATAGACCTCTGCTGGGATGACCGGTAGAACGTCGGTGGAAAAATAGTCCCGAAAAGGCCTGTATTCCCGATGATGGGGATGCTTGTCATTGATCTTTCGCAAGCTTACTCTTTGACATCCTCTAGTAACGGCGGCAGCATCGCCAATTGTGCCAGTGAAAACTCTTTCAGTGCCATCGGCATTCCAATGCCTCATCATGAAGAATACATCAATATCTTTGGGTACCGTTCCTCCAGGCTTTCGGGTCACTGATAAGTTGACGTGAGCAATGATGTGGCCAGTAATTTCGACTTCGTGCTCGAATGGCGTTGTGGTAAATTGATGGCGGAAAGGGTTGTTCAAGGTCGTCAAAGCTGGGTAGGATAGCCTTTTGTGGATATCAATAGTTGGAATCTCTGGAGCCCATGTCAAATCGGGACCTAAGTAATATTTCGTGTACTTAGTGGCAGGCAAGGGCCACTCTGGTGCTGTCTTCCACGAGTAGATCTGCCCCGATGCCGATTCGATACTCTTGTGATCAAATGGTCCTTTCCGTGTCTGGTATGTCACACGAGGTTGTAGACCTCTGGTCCAGCCAGCATAATCATCGTTCTTTAAAAAGGCCGAGAGGAAACTCTTCTGCGTGTTTACTTCAACTTCGGAGAAAAACGGAAGGTCATGTCGGCCACTTCCAACTCGCAAGAACTTGTAACGAGAGCCTGCCAACATGTACCCTTCAATATTACCTCGTAAATGAACAACTAGATTACTCCAGTTTCCAAATGAAAGCAAAGGAACCTCGATATCCTCTAGATTGTAGTCTCGTGACGCGAAATATCCGTCATCGCGAAAAAAGGCCTGAAGATTATCAACGTCTTGATCTGTTCGATTCTGACGTAGTTCGCCCTCAGAAAGGTTTCCTTCGATCGTGTTGGGACCACGGCCATTTTTATTGCGATCCGGGAGACCATACTGATTTGATCTGACCTGCTTCCCCATCTAAAATTGCAGGAATGGCAATAATAAAATACCACCATGACGGCATCGATCGCGATAATAATCAGCCATGCCTTCGTAGGGAATTATGCATGCAAGACCACGAGGGTGCCTTGCAGCAACTCTCCACTGGCTTCCAGCAAAGTAACTGATCCCTAATAGGCCTACTTTACCATTTGACCATGGCTGATCAGCTGCCCACTCAATAAGCTCTGCAAACGCGTCGGACGTTGATGCAGACATAGTATCCAAGAAGCCTGGGGATTGGCCGATGCCAATCTCATCGGCACGTACAACGGCATATCCTTCTCCAGTCCAAAACTTTGGGTCCGGTACTTCGAAACAGGAGTGTTCGGACTGTTGAGTAGGATTGATATCGTGCCAGGCGTGAGGAAGGAATCTGGTTTCGCAGGTTAGCTTTTAGTTCACAATTTCACAGGTTCCTAGTTAAGTCACTCTTTAGTGTTCGTGTCTTTTCCGTACGGCCCGTAGGTCATGATGACAGGAGCGCGTTCAACAATTTTAGGCCGATAAACGTTGCATCGAATTAGTCCTTTGACAGAGCTTGGCTTAAATGTAACATTTTGTTCGTAAATGTAACCGAATGAAGTCGAGTCAACTGTTGTAATGTCTTCTTTGATTTGATTTGGCATGACTATGATCAGAAAGATGGAAAAAGGGTTAGACTTGAGCGAAAGTTGAACGCTGTAGTATGGCACGTAGATAATTCCCCAGATGGAAGTATTGATTATAGAAGTGACGCCATATGAGGTTCCCCAGGTCGAACGAGGCGTGGTTGCAGAGTTTCTCGGGACCTCAACCACAGTGCCCCAGACTTGAGCTCCAAGGTCGGCAAAATCCCGACTCCCCCCTCGGGCCCGCAAATCAGCCCACTGTAGCGAATTTGGAACATTCACGGTGCAGTTACCGATTGAATGATTTCCGGCAGAACCATGATTTGTTCGTTAATCATCTATAATATTGAATGGGAAAAGCTAATTAGGCGGGCCCGAAATAGATGTATCGTACTTGGTAATGACTATGAAGAATCCAAACCCAGACGAGTGTCAAACAAGATACCCAACCAAGAACCTTTTACTCTGAATTACCGAAAATATGGTGCGCATTTTGCTGGTTGGTACCGGCAGTGTTGGTACGGTTTATGCTATGCTATTGTCAAAAGGCGGAGCAGACATCACATGCGTTTGCCGCTCAAATTATGCGTTGGCAAACTCCCACGGCTTCACCGTTCGCTCAACTATCTTTGGAGAATATCGATTTCGACCAACCATTGCTAGTTCCGTCGAGGATGTTGTCGATAACCAAGCCTCTGATCTTCCATTCGACTTTGTCCTTGTTTGCACAAAGGCACTTCAAAGTCAAGGAAAGCACTCAATACCCCACTTGATACGTCCTGCCGTTACGAAAGCACATACGAGCATCGTTATCATTCAGAATGGTCTCGGAGTGGAGAATCTATATCGGGATTTCTTCCCCGACAATACCATTATTTCTGGTGTCACATATTCACCCACGTCACGGGCTGAAGCTGTCGTTTTCTCGCACACGGAAACACAAAGGTTACATTTGGGCCCCTTTCCAGCAGAGTTTGCCACTTCTGTAGAGAAGGACAACACTGAAGCCTTCGCAGACTTGATTAGAGCTGGAGGGGGAGATGTTACGGTTCATGAGGACGTTCAGATTGAGAGATGGAAGAAACTCATTGGAAATACGACATGGAATCCCATATGCGCGCTGTCTCGCAGCCGTGATCTTCAATTTCTCCAAGCCACTCCTGAATTGGCGCAGGAATTTGTCATCAGATCCATGCGAGAAGTTGTTGCCGTCGCTGATGCCGCAGGATATGGTAATTATATTGGTGAGGGTGACATATCGAAGCAAGTTCAGCGCAGTAAAGATCGAAAATGGCCTGGTGTTGAACCGAGCATGTTGGCAGACATCAAAGCGGGAGGCCAGCTAGAAGTAGATGCCATCATTGGTGAGGTAGTAAGGATTGGGAAAGAGAAGGAGGTTGACGTACCTAGATTAGAGACACTATATTTGCTGCTCAACTGCTTTATCAATGCCACCACGGAAGCCTGAGCTCATCATGTAGGGTCAACATGTATTTCTCTTTTCGATAAATCGTGGTCTTTGTGAGATATTGGCTTTGAGTTGATCAAGTTTCTTAATATTTTGTACCTCCCACTCCAAAGTACAGAGACAATAGCAACGGTGTGTGTTTAATATACAAAATAACATGACATAATCTCTTGTAAAATGACCAAATTCTATCGAGAAAAGTCACCACTCGTTCCCAATCTGATACATGCCATAACCTCGATCGTGTAAACCAGTAGCCCTGGCGATGGAATATCCATACTACGGAAAGGGAGGACACATTAGATGTTCGCCTTTCAATAATTGCAAGGTGGGTAAAAAAGCTTACTTGCAGTAATTGACATCCACAGAACATGATCCATAGAAACATTCTCATAGGCAGAGGGCCCCCAACAGCTACCCATTGTGGATGTAAGACCGGAGGACGATGCGGTGGCATTCGATGGTGCTCTGCTGGCCAGTTCGATGGATTGGTGTTTGGCTCGTGGCCTGTTACTCCAAAATTAGATGGCAGGAAAGCTTCTTCAAATTCCTCCTCTTCATCGTCGTTCACCGTGTCTACAAATGAGGAAGTGATGACAGTGATGGGATCTGTTATTTGCGCAGGCGGAACTAGATCCACAGGGGTAATAATGGATTGGGAGGTGAACGACATGGCAAGCGATCAAGAATGATATAGACGTGTCTCAGATGATTGGTAATTAATGTGTGGTTTTGTGAAGAGAAATCCGTCGTGGCAGAAGGATGGAGAAAAGCGAGTGAGAATGTGGGAAGAGCACTTCGCAGGCACTGCAATCCAAGCCCGCTTTCATGTCCAGATGAGCTATCTGCACCTTTTCCAGCATATTTCTCCGCACTCCTCGTGTGATCGGCATGCCTTGGCTTCAAGGCCGGCTTCAGGGGGTGGGGGCGCCTGCCGTGCCGAGGTGGAGAACGATCAACTCGGTTGAAGGTTCTCCACATTCGAAACTCGCTGTCGCCAGGACGTCTAGTGAAGGGTACGGTATCACAAGGCAACTAAAGTCCCATGAGTTACGAAAGCTAAAATGGCTTGTGAAATTGCCCTCTTCGAATTTTGATAAAAAGTGTAAGTCGGACCGAATTGACCTTCCTAATAAACGACGTGCAACATCCAAAAGTTCCCCTACTTATTCTTTGATCTACTTGCGTTGACTACCATAATCAGTATGTCAAATCCACAGAATGCAACCCTGGCACGCGTCAAAGGTGCAGCCATCGATGGCCGCTTGAGGGTTCTTCGAATCCGGCAGCAATTGTTTCACTCTCTTCATGGCGCTTTGATACAACGACGCGAAGAACTTCTTCAAACAATTCAAAATGACGACAACTGTTCTGCAGAAGAAGCATTAGTTGTATACGGAAGCTCGCTCATCGACCTACGCAATCACTACAATGCTCTTGATTTATCGACAGGTCTGCAAGAGGAATACCGCTTAGCGAGAAAGGAGAGCAATGAAAATAAACGCACGCCGATTGCCATGACGTATATCATCCCTGGAAGATTCGCATTATTCTTTAGTTTGATTTCTGCTTTATGCGCTGCGATAGAAGCTGGTAGCTGTGTAATAGTTGAAGTAAGTTCACTATAGTTACATTCGTTTTCGTAACGACAATCTGGCTAACCCCTTTCTCTCCCTTTTCTAAGTTTCAAGATACAACAATCAAGACTCCAAGCTTGTTACAAGAGATCATCCATACGTCTCTCGACCTGGAAGCATTTGCGATCGTTTCCGACAGAGCACCAGCCGAATATCTGGCCCAATGCGTTGTCATTGATCAGAGCAATGCAATTACTGCAGAAGATGTGTTCCCCCGGAGAACTCTCTCCTCTCCCATATCTCGAAGCATCGCTTTTGTGGATCGTACAAGTGACATCGAGTTGGCAGCACAAGAAATCGTTGCCTCACGCTCTGCTTTTGGGGGCAATTCGCCATATGCAGTTGACCTGGTAATAGTTAACGAGTTTGTTCTGGAAAAGTTTAACATTGCAGCAACGAAGGCATTGCAAAGTATCCGAGAGGCACAGAAATTGCATCAACTGCCGAAAGAACCGTCCCATCGCGTTAAAATCTCCAACAACAAGATATTCGACGATGCAAACCGAGACGATAACTTGCAGTGGGTGAGTGGTGACTCAGAATTAGGTCTTGCTCAGATTAAAAATAGGTACGAAGTACCCCTTTTGCCAAAACTTCAGATTAGCCTATTGAAAATGTCGTCGTCTCTAAGGTATTAAAATGAATAGGAGCCACCAACTCGCTCGAACCAAAGTTCCTTCCTCTCGCATTGTTCTTGTCCATTCAGTTACCAGCCTTGACGACTCAATTGATTTTTTAGGTACCGATGCCCAACAAGAGATTCCGATCGCTACTCTATACTTATTTAGCGGCGAACGCGAGGCGAAGTACTTGTCGCAGTACATCGTCAGCCAGGCCACCTATGTGAACCACATTCCCGCCCAACTCGTTGGTAAGTGTCGATCGATGATAAAGCTATTCTTCACCATGTCAACTGACTTCTCTCCAAAGTTGGTCCGAGAACACCCTTCGACTATGCAATAAATCTCCACCAGCGCTATACGCGTGATATGTTCGAGTTTCCTAGTCCTCAAATAGTGCCCAGCAAGAGATCACATCTCACTTCCACTATTTTCACGAAAGCCAGCTTCATAGACTCTGTCGCGCGGGAGGCCCTTAAGGATATCAGGCAACCTAAATCAGGTGCTTGGGGCTTTTTTGAGCAAGGAATCGTAATTGGGGCATTCGTTTATCTACTTCCCATGTTTAGCATAACTATTACAGGAGTTGGATATGGGGTTTGGAGGGCATATTGGAGTATTCGTAGCTAAAATTGCGACTTGGGACAGTGTCTACCCCCACCTCACAAGAGATAAGATCAAAAGGCGAGATTTCACGATTTGAATTAAATTCCTCTCATGTGTGGGCCGAAAAGAGTCATGAATTCTAGCTAGAAACTAAAGAGTAACGATGGTTCAGAACGTAATGACCCAACATGTCCGATGCATAGCCCTGATGATGGCCCCCCTAGAATGGCGATCATTGTATCTTTTACAAAACGAACATTGTAGTTGATTCCTCCTCGTATTATCAACAGAATGTTCATACTATCTGCGCCACTTTCGCGATTTCTTCCATCAATCGCGTGATGCTCTCTACAAGTGCAAGTTGTACTCCATCACTAGAACTCAAAGGCCTTCTCAAAAGCGCAATTGCGATGTTCATCGTCCCATTGGCGTCCTCCACAAGGCAGATCGAGCTTCCGTCCGCGGAAGTGATGAGACCGCCAGGTCCGATCTTGAACGATTGAAGCGTAGGAGTACCCTGCGATATCGAGATATATTTTCGCACCGCATCATCATTTTCTCCATCAAGCCATACGAGCATGTCTGCATCAAGATTGTGGCATTGGGGTGTGGGCAAATCTTGGGACCGCCGATGTGCCCTTGCTAAAATCCTAAAAACCCACAAGGTAACGCTAGCCTGATATAACAATATACCAGATATATCGCGTAGATGTTTGCTTGACAATATCTTCGCGGCTCTATAGACTTGCCCAGCGTGCCAAATGCTTTGTCGCGCTTCTCGGGTCCGGATCCAAGCTTGGAGTACAGGATATATTCGTCGAGCTTCTTGTTCACCATCCCGACCTGCAAAAGCCTGAAGTCCCCCTAAAGGAGCTAACAAAGCCATGCAAAGGTATTCCAGTAGCAGTAGGGCTTCAGTACATACCGCTGTGTTCCAATCCGGATGAGATCCCAATCTTCTGCGCAGAACATTCATAATCTTCAAAAGGCTATCTCTCCGTATAAGTAATTCCGGACTTGGAGCTTCATGTACCGAATCACAAGATGTTGACCAGCTCCATTGTAGTACGTCGGATAGTTGTAAATACTCCCAAATCTGCCTCCAGAATGCGTGCAGGGCGTAGAAAGTTGCTCTCGGGTCTAGATCCACCTCTGAATGATACCCTTCACTCATAGCCATTTGAACTACGTCGGTAAGGGTCAAGGATCTTGCGAAGGGATCTTGATTACAATTCAGATACTCTGCCTTCCATTCTTCGGCGGCCGTAGCCCGCCAAAGCGAGTTCGGCGAGGGGAGGGGAATGTGCATCTCAGCGTAGGACATGAGCGGGCCTACGTGATTGATCATAGATATTTCCGTATCAAATAGAAATGCACGATAAATCAAGCTTCGTGGTAATTAGAATAAGTTGGCAAATGATACTTTGAGGGATGCGTACCGTATTTTGGTTTCCTGACTGATCCACTGCTGCCATTTGCAGTGAAGTGTGTCTCCTTCGTCTTCAATCTCAGGATATATGCATTGATACTGCTCTCTTCTAAGCCATCGAGCGCGTCTAATTATCTTTTATAGAGTTATTAAGTTAATATACAAGAAATACTTGATGATCTAGCATTTCGAAACGAAACCTACTCACTGTAATCACTATTTGATAATTGCCTTCTCCGATTTCCATCTGCCGCTTGTTCCCGCTCCATGTTGAAATTGAGGCTTGGGTAACTATAAATCATTATTAGAGCCTCTTTGGATGAAGGGATGCCAAGAGTAGATAGAGTTAACTTACGCCAACCGTGGAGCAGCTGAACATCTCTGGATGTAGAATTATCGTGTGTCAACTATCCAGTAAATTAGATATTTCAAAGTGTATTTACCAATCATCTTGCTCTGTAAAGGATAATCTTACACGTTCTATGATAGCATATCGTAGTATATCTGGCATAACGTATCCAAATCGCTGTACTGCTTCATGGGAAGTCAGGCACGCCCCCGCTGCAATCATTGCAGCTAACAGTTCATCTTTAATGGCACCTATCGGGAGAGAAGGGATATGAAACCATGGCAGCCTTTTTGTCCGCTGCGATTCGAGGAATTGGTGGAACAAATGGTCCAGGAATGGCTCGGAAGGGAATGTTGGGGCGATTTTTATCCATTGTTCTTTTCCACAGTGCTGCAATAGAAGCGAAAGCAGTCGAATTCGGTCATTATGCCTGAATATTGGAGGAGACTGCGCCTGTGCCTTTAATGCACTTCTCTCGTAGTTGGCACATTCAGGAGGTAAGATTAACTTTGTTGTTTCCGCGGATAGACTGTCCTGGTGGGTAGGCCCCCAATCCCACCCAGAAGCTCTGAATGCCTGTGTTGCAGCTGTGCATACCACTTGCTCAAATGTGGAAATATTCCGTGGTCCTTCAGAATGAAGTTGCACGAAGTCAAAGCCTTCCATGTTGAAATCCTGCGAGTTCGTTTGTGAAAGGGGCAAAAGGTCTCCAAATGACTGGTCCGAGATCATAACGGAGTTCCACAAGTCTATACTACCATCCGACTCCATCTCAGCTCTAGTGAGTATAGGGGAGGCTGCATTGGAGCCAAGTATGTCTTTAAGAATTTCAGTATAATTTCGAGCGGAGTTGTTGTATTCGAGATTGCAACGGGTCTCCGGTAAATTAGAATCAGTCTCCACAACTATGTCGTAAATTTCTTCCTCCTGATCTTCACTTGTAAGAGTACTAACTTTTGGTACACGTCCTAATGATTCTGGTGGAGTCGTACTGTTAACAGTCTGTGGGGCGCTCACAGTTTCATTCGTACGTTGGGTCAATGCAACGGATGGTGGCGGCGGTGGTTGTGAGAAAACCGACTCGATTACTTGAAGATGCTGCAATGGCTCATTACTCTTGTGATTTTGACGGATAGCTACAGAGAATGATAAATTTTACTCACTCCATCGGACGATGAATTTGGCGTTGTTATGTTCGGACCGCTAAATTCGCACGTAATATCTCTTTGCACACACCTAACGCACGGCTTGCCATCACTGCACTTCAGCTTGGATGCTGCACAAGTGCGACAAGCCTGGGATACTCTTCTACTGGGGCGCGATCGTACACGATCAGATCCCGACTCTATACCCTTCTGCGTATGTTGAGCAGTGTGTCGTTTGGCCAAATCGCTATGATGATTTTAATGTGGTGCTCATATCAATGCGACAGATTGGGTGCACAATCGACTTACGCTCGACCAAATTCCTTCCCGCAAATACGACATAGATATGGTTTGTCTCGCGTATCTGCATGATTCAGTATTGCGTAGCCAAGCTTCCGAGAAGCCCTGTAGGTTGTAGGCACGAGACTTACGGCTTCGGACGTGGCGAGTGAGATGGTCTACCCTTGTGAAGGCGTGCTGGCAGTATGAACACTGAAAGGGCGAGGGTCTGTTTGTTCCAGCAGAAGACGTTGTATCGCCATCGGCCGTACCTTTTTCAAGCACGTTGGGCGTCATTTTCTTGATCGATTACGCCCATAATTAGCTATGAATAATGAAGGCGCGGGAAAAGATTTGAGTCAATGAGCGCGCAATGCGATTTACCGAGAGCAGATATAAGTTGTGATTTTTCAAAAGAAGAAGGGGAGGAGGAGGAAGGGTTGGGGTTAAGGGTCGGGGTTGAGGGTCGGCAAATGGGTTATTGCTTTCACGGCCAGCAATTACACAGTGCACTAACCTTTCGCATTCCCCAGTCCGTCGCACTGCGGGGTATACTTGCACACTTACCTAGGCACTGCTATGCTAGGTAACGAGGTATCAAGTACTCGGTAGATTGATTTCTGTTTTTCATCTTTAAGTACTCGTCGCACCAATAGGCTTATATCGGCTTGCTATGGAGAACTAACTCTAACCTAGATTTCCTGTCCATCGTCTAATCTTCCTAAACAGTCTCGAATCCCGGCGTAAGAAAAATTATACTCCAAGTTCTTCCACATCATCTCTGGGCTCTTTTTCTCATGTACATTACGCGTGATGGCTTGTATTTTCGATGCTCGTACCCGACGCACCCGGTCAAAATCCTTCAAAACAGATGGAACTGACTCCCGAGTCACCGGTTGGTCAATGAATAAGCTCAGACCTTCGCCATCTTCAATTGCTTGGGCTGCACCTTGTCCCTGGTGGGGAGTCATTGCATGCGCAGCATCTCCTATAAGCAGAATTCTTCCCTTAAAGTATGTTGGCAATGGATCATGGTCCCTTAGCTGCCACAGCTTGATGTTTTCCGCTTTTCTATCATGGAGATGAGAATCATTCATGTGTTATCAGATTCGGAACTTGAATGACTTACTCAAGAATTGGTCGCACGTAGAAGTCGCCAAATACTCTCAGAAGATCTTCTCTGCTTCCCGGGGCGGACCAGGAATCCGTCGTTGGAAGATTTATAGTAGAATCCTGGGCAATGCAGCCCACATTCAGTAATTCGAGATTTCGACACGGGTATGACACAACCGATCGCCGAGACCCATCTGAAGCGATCCGAATATTAAGTTCTGTCATTTTTGAAGCATCATTGAGCGGAGTATCCGGCGTCACTTCGTTTACAATATTGTTGTGAATAATGAACCTGAACATAGACGCGCCTGAAGATAGAGCCTCGGTGTTTTGTTCTACAACCAGTGGCCTAACGATGGATTTAATCCCATCTGCGCCTGTTTGTTCTGATAATTAGCCTGACTTTCTTTGGATGAGACTGACGTTGAGAGTAGGGGACTATTACCAATGACCAAGTCTGATTTTATGCTTTCTCCATTTGCCAAACTAACCTTCCCACTGTCAACGTCGACATCGATGACATCTGCGCGCCATACAACTTTGGCTGGGGACCCAGAAATGCTCATAGCATCTGATGGGTCTGTTGCCAACCTAAGCAATTCATTCCATAGATCGATTCGATGCACAACGTGCCAGTCGCTTCCAAATAGATCTTTCATGCCGGACACGTCCTGTTCGCTGACAAGAACACCTTCGTGATTGAGTGTACGCACTTTTTCGAGTGATAATGCACCACATCTTTTTGGGCTCCAGCCATATTTGTAAAGCCACTTCGTAGCATTTGGACCTGGCGTAACAGCAGCACCAACTTCGTTTCCTCCTGCTGATTTCTCCAATATGGTAATGTTGTGCTTTTCTCGCAATACTCGTGCGGCAAACAGCCCTGCAATTCCAGCACCAATGATCGTGATATTGAGTCCGGTATCCTGCGTCATTTTCGCGAGATTATTGGACTTTTCCATGTCAAGTAATGAGATATAGTGGATGAGATAGGTATGGATATAGCGCGAGGGCACAAGGCTTTCCCTTCATTGACACAGTGCGAAGAATAATTACTTAAATATTACCGAAATTATCTACTTTCAGAACAATACTAGGTGTGTGACCACACAATCTGTGAGAACCGTTCTCCGAGTCGTTTAGAGATTTCAGACCTTGTCAACCCCAGATCGGTTGCAAGCCGAAACCTTGTCACTCCACATTTTGTTCCGATCTTTGTACATAGCCGCTGATAGGCTCATCAATACAGACTTCATCGAGACAAAAGATTAATTATGTTCAGCACGAGTTCATTATCACATTGGTATCTCAACAAAGGAGCCCACAAATTCTAAATGTGAACAGACATATGAAATCTTCACATTCACATTCACTCTAGCATGATGAAATTCAGACTCTAGTATGACCTGCTAGAAAGGGGGCATGCATGCAACTTGGATAGAACGGCGTTACATGAATTCCAGCCGCGCCACACCTGACTAGAGGCCAAAATAACAGACCGTTGTTCAAGGAACAATAACTTTCCCTACTTTCCGCTTGATCATTTTGGCTGTCCGTTGCCAATAGCTCACATGCCTAGGTATCTACCATGCCAATTACATGGACGTCGCATAAAAGTATTAGCTAGAATAGGATAAAAATTTGGAGAACAATTTTTCCCCTGCACTTCAAACAGAGCAAAAAATCCAGAATAGGTCCTTTGTGGCGAGGAAAGCATTTGAATCTCCGCAATCCCCGAGCGAATCATGAACCTGGCGTGTCTGGGTACTTCTCGGGATGTGGCGGACCATTGCCGAAACACGGTTTAGTAATCTCGGTTTTCACGTTCGGGTCCACATACCTCTTTTTCGGTTACAGCCTTTCCAATGCAGCTCTCCCGGACACGTATGGAGGAGGATAAACGCGGGGTTGATGGGATTACGGATGTCATGTGGAGCATTCCTTCCGAGCTAGGGAAGAAGCTGTCGGGAACTAGATATAGTTTAACAGGAGCTAGAAAAGGATACCTGTGAAATTGAGTGCTTGATTATGCACTTAATTGAGTGAACATAGTGTACTCCATTGGAAGCAAATTGTGTTTAAAGAGGGAGAACGTATTTCCATTAGAAAGGTTCATGCGAAAAGAACAATATGGTAGGCAAGTCAGCACCACAGGGCCTAATTGAACTCTTTACCATGCACACGTATTGATTTCTGAAGCTTAGCAGATCTTGCACCGGTACACTTCCTTTCGCATGGAACTACTATGTTATTGGGAGAGGATTCACGAATAAGGGATTTTTGGACAAAGTTGGGAAGAGATGCATTGCGTCATGACGTTAGAGGTGTCATTATCATGGTGCGCAGAAAACGAAACTGTGGAAATTTAAATGGCTAATCTATCTGAATAGGGTGCACATTGGAACGCGGAAGGAAGGAAAGTTAAGGTCGCAATGAACCCTTCACCTACATTGATGCCTCTCGCCAACACTGATGCAAAACACTGGGCAAATTGGAAGCCCAATCCCGACCTCGAGACTGGGCGTCAAGTTATAAAGATGCTCAAGATGGCAAATATCGAAGCTGAAGAAGATTCTCAGTTTGAATGGATGATAGATACGTTTCCCATCCTTATCGCGATGTTTGGAGATCAATGTCCTCCCACAACAATCATTTCACAGAATTCCTATTTCGATCCCTACTTCCATATCCAAATTGGAACCGCACTGCGCACACTAAGGGGAAAGCGCTATCTTTTGATCGGATCTGGAGGCGGCACACACAATCTTTACCGGGCAGAGTGGAAATTCATGCTAAAATACAAAGATAACTTCGCCATGGAAAAGCCCCCAGACAAGGATAGCATTGAATTTCGTCAGTCACTCGAGGACGTTATTTGCAAGAATGGGGGTGGTCCAGAATTACGCCGCGGATTGGCAAGACTAATGAAGAACCCATATTTTCGTGAGGCACATGGAACCGACGAACACTATGTTTCAGCTTGCTTTGTTGCTGGCGCTGTTGGAGATGAAGAAGATCGGGGAGCAAACGCCAAGCTTGGAGCAGAGGCTTGGGAACTGGTTAGTACCGCACTTTTCCACTGTGAAGACATACTAAAGATCACCAGCGGACCCAATGCGAATCACAATTTACTATTGGTGAATGGCCGAAAGCGTGGAAGAAATTTACTACGTAGTACTGTTAGTAGCGTTTGAGTCAAATGTTGAGATGTTGAAAAAGTTTCGCACTTCAGAGACGCTCATTCAGCAATTGTCGATCATGCTTGACGCGTTCGGTTGCTCACCGCGCACATGTTATTGTCGTCACATGAGAATATGTCAGAAACATAGGATATATGAATTAACTCTACTTAACTATTGTAATTACTGTTGTCCCTTCTAAGTACCTAACTAACCTATTCTAACAGATTCCTTGTTCAACTAAGAGCCTAATGTCGTCTCCTCGTATTCAGTGCACTACAATTCTTTATCATTTACTATACTAGGTTAACTTAACTGCTTCTATCAACACTATTTATTACTGCATACATAATCATACGACTGTAGCGTGAAAAGTTCCACATTATTGTGGGCGCCTGAAGAAGCTTCGTCCGTCGAAGCATTGCCTGCATACGGTATGGAACGTGGTCAAGCTTTTCACTAGGGACTATTTAAGACTCTCTTTCGAAATCTTATCTGATGAGATCTATCATCTGCTGGACACTCACTGTTAGTCTATATTTTGGGCTACTGGTATTTGTATTACTAATTGCATACCCTACATTGATATCGCGCTTTGCTTTTCAATTGTTGCAATGGCGGTACTGAAAAGCCTTAGACTTGGTGTTGATGTTGGCGGGTATGTATGCCCTTCGAAATGGAAGCGCGAGATCTTTGATCAAATCTAATGAGTCCTCCCACAGAACAAATACAGACGGCGTTATCATCGATCCCACAAGAGAAGGAGAGGAGAACCGCGGGATTTTGGCATGGTAAGCGGAATTTCGTGACATTCTCACTACCATTAGACTTCTATGTTGTTGCAACCACGACCCAATTTTGCCTGCTTCATTGCCCCTTCACCTATGAAACAGCATGTAACAAATTACAGGCACAAAGAGCCGACAACGACAGATCCAAGCTTTGGAATCGCGCGTGCCATTACAGCGATGTTCGAGGCTGCCGGCACCAACCCATCCTCCATAGGCTCTGTCACAATAGGCACTACGCACTTCGTCAATGCTGTTGTGACTAGAGACGCATCGCGACTATGTAAGGTAGCCGTTATTCGATTATGCGGACCATTCACGAAACATAGCCCACCATGCATTGGTTGGCCGAAATCCCTTCGCAATATCGTACTCGGTCATTCGGCGCGTCTGAAAGGCGGCCTTGAAGTTGATGGTTCTCTAATTTCAGACATTGACGAAGAAGAAATCCTTGAGCAGGCTCATGTTATCAAAGAACGAGGCATTGGAGTCGTTGTTGTGAATGGAGTGTTCAGCCCTATTGACACAGTGGAGCTACAAGAAGAAAGAGCGGCAGCCATAATCAGGAGAGAAATTCCAGGAGTCGATGTCGTATTGTCAAAGCACGTCTCTAACCTCGGCTTTCTTGAGCGAGAAAACGCCGCTATCTTGAATGCATCCATTCTGAAGTTTGCACGTCAGACTATTGCTTCTTTCCAACTGGCTATCGCGGCTATCGGACTGACTTGTCCTATTTTCATAACGCAGAATGACGGCACTGTTCTTACATGCGACTCAGCTGCACGACTACCTATCAGGACCTTCAGCTCTGGCCCTACGAACAGCATGAGGGGTGCCGCGTTTTTGGTTGGCAGAGGAGAATATAAGGGAAAGTCGTTGATGGTGGTCGATATAGGAGGAACCACATCAGACGTCGGCTTGTTATTACCGAATGGCTTTCCTCGGCAGAAGTCTGCGTATTCCGAACTCTCTGGTGTGAGAATGAATTTCAATTACCCCGATGTTAAAAGCATTGGATTGGGTGGTGGATCACTTGTGCGCAAAATCGATGGTAGACTGACAGTTGGGCCGGAGAGCGTTGGCTACAAGCTGTCTGAAAAAGCGCTGGTATTCAACGGAGACACCGCGACAGCTACTGACTACACAGTAGCCGGTTCCGGTGATATCTCGATTGGTGATGTGGAGAAAGTTCGTGGGATACTCGTTCAGCAGGATGTCAAGGACTACCAAAAAGAGATCAAGAGGATGATTGAAGCGGTCATTGACAGCATGAAGACATCGCCAGAGGACATTCCGGTCTTACTCGTCGGCGGTGGTGCTGTTATTGCCCCAGACGCGCTCAAGGGTGCAAGTTGTGTCATCAAGCCACAGTGGTCGGGCGTCGCAAATGCTATTGGCGCGGCTATGGCCCGAGTAAGCACTGTCATTGACACAGTGAAGTCAACAGAAAACCTGAGCACGAAGGAATTGGTAGCAAACATCTCGGAAGAAGTGAAGCAAAAGACCATCAAGGCTGGAGCAACCGAGGCCAGCATTGAGATTGTCGAAATAGAGACTTTCCCTCTGGCGTATATTGATCACAAGACGAGGTTCATCATCAGAGCAGCAGGGGATTTCGACTTCTCACGACTGGGTGATCTGACGGAGGTCGACGGCACCGTTGATACAACGACAATTGAAGACATTGCTGCTCCAGCCGACGTGAAGATCGGAGCACCATTGACACCACAAGACGATGAAGAGGAAGAATTAAAGGCACCGGAGGTCGACTACTCCACCTATAAACCAAAAGTGCAGGATCGACTATGGTACCTTTCTGAAACTGACCTTCATTGGATTGCGACTGGGTGCTATATTCTCGGCACTGGAGGTGGAGGCTCGCCCTACCCTGCCATGTTAGCTGTCAGGGCAATTATGAGATTCGGAGGAACCATAACAATAAAAAACCCCGTTGATTTGAAGGATGATGATCAAGTCGGCAGTGGTGTTGGTGTTGGTAGCCCTACCGTGGCGATGGAGAGGATGGCCGCAGACGAGTGAGTTTTTCGTCAATACCACTAACTGAATGAGCTGACTGACAATGGTGCAGGTTGTTAGAGTCACAAACCGAGCTTTACAAGTACTATCAGGGTGATAGACCTACAGCAATGATAGCTACTGAAATAGGCGGCGTTAACGGTATGATGGGCTTTATCCTGGGTTCATCACCCGTTATGAACGTTCCAGTCATCGACGGAGACTGGATGGGCCGAGCTTACCCAGTGGCCTGGCAGAGCATGTTGAATGTCTGTAATGAAAGACCTCTGAAGCCATCAGCCGTTGCTTGTTGTGATGGAAATGGGAACAACATCTATATTCCAGCTGTTTCCAGTCTTCAAAAACTCGAGAAAGTCGTCAGAGCCACGCTAGGCCAGTTGGGGAGCAACATGATGGCCGCAAACGCACCCTACACAGGTGCTCAGACTAAATCGTGGGTGATTGAGCATACTTTGAGTCAAGCATGGCGTATTGGTCGCGCAGTGGCAAGGGCAAGGAAAGAAAACAGGGTTGACACTGTTGCAGAATCTATCATCGATGCTGTCGGTGGACCAGGGGCTGGTCGAGTGCTCTTTAAAGGGAAAGTCGTGGGTGTCGAGCGGACTTTGATAGACGGTCATATCTACGGTGAAGTTATCATCGAGGGTACGGCCACGGACGAGAGGTACAGCGCACTGCCTCTTGAGTTTACTGGAAGGGTCAAGGTTCCATTCAAGAACGAAAATATTGCCGTCATCAAATTACACGAAGGACAAAGAAACATCCCGGGAAAAGAGAATAACGAGGACGTCCTCGCTATAGCACCGGATCTCATATCCATCATCGACGCCCAGAATGGAGAAGCAATAGGTTCGCCTGAGTATCGGTATGGCTTGTTGGTAATAGTTCTGGGTATAGCAGCGAGTGACAAGTGGACAAGCACTCAGCGTGCCATTGACATTGGCGGGCCAAAGGGCTTTTCTATGGACCATCTAGAGTACCGCCCTCTAGGCAAATTCGTGAAACCAGTTAGTGTTATCGATGAGTACAACAGTTAAGTTTGAGTATTCTCCCAGTATTTTCAAGAAAGAAAAAGAATTTTACTTGTATACATTCATGCTCAGGATTTATGCTCTGCTTTGTTAACAAAGCTATAAATAGGAATATCAGTTTGATCAACAACGGACTTGTTTGATCCGTCAGACGAAGCACGCGCTTTGTTGGAATCCACCTCTTCTGTAGTAATATGAACGGCTCTTTGCTGCCATATTTGCAACGGGATTTCATGTGCAGTATGGTTGATCTCTTCCTGGCTTTCTGAGGGACTTATATCGATAGCATGCGGATCTGGCTTCTTCTGCTTATGCTCCTCCCTTGTGGCGCTTGTAAGGTTACCGTATGCAGATCTGAAGCGATTCGGTCCTGCAGGTTCCCCTGTCCTTTGTTGCGATGATTTTCCATACCTAGAGTAAAAGTTACTCACACCGAAGATCTTCTGTAACAAAGTCCAGGTAAGTGGCAAATTGGCACTGATTATTGCTGTAGAAACTTCTCGTATGTACCAGTAAATCCATTCTGTCCCATAAGGTGAGCCAAGACTATAGTACTTGCTCAAAATTGCAGCAAGGATCTGAGACATCCCTAGTTAGCACGCAATAGCAGTACGATGGGAAAAGAAGGCATTATTACCGTAAAGATGCCCAGCGCAAATACGCTCGAGAGAATGATTTTTCTTTTCAAAGGAAGTTGCGATTGCATGAAGACTGGCATAGGAAGGCTGATGATCATGATGTCCGAGGATATGTTAAATACGGCGTTGGTGATCATGTGATTCGTTTCCGCGGAGCAATTTACTGCGTTTGTAAGTTAGCAAATTACCGTACTACTTGTAGCTTAGAATGTTAGATAATCTTACAATCTGGAGGAGGAACTTTCCAATAATGGTGGAAAGGGCGACACCAGACGAACCAGAGGATTTCCATTATGACAAAGCTGGCAATGACATAGCCTGCTACAATCTTGACTAAAAGATTGTGTCTCAAGCTCATACTAGCGATGAAGTCTGGTAAGCTACGGACGTACTGACCATGAAGTGTTTAAGAGACTCACGTCAGGCGGGAATACAATATGAGCAAGCAGCCCTTGACCGACCAGAGAACAACCATTTGCAGGTGTTCCGTGACTAGAACAAGTTTGGAGCCATACTCTCGTCGCTTGATCTCATCTGGGGTAAGTTCGATATTATCGGCCGGGTTCAAGAGATTCGAAGGGGTATATGTCTGAATCCAGACAATCACCAATAGGCCGGTGTGAACGGCCTGCACTGATTAGATACTCTGGCTGCCCATTGGAATTAGGATGTTGCATACCAGTGTGAATACCATAAGCCAATCATCCGCTTGTAATCCCCTGAAGGATTTGAAAAGGAGTCGTCGTGATAAGCTGTATTCATGGAATAAGTTAACCAACGCCTACTGCATCTCACACTGCTACAGTGAAGAAAGAAATTGAAGACGTACATTCGCGCACCGACAATGAAGACAGTCAGGGCGTACCACACCCACATCTCAGTGATGATCGACGCCATGGATGATGCGACTGCCCCTGCACTGTAAAGTGCAGTGATTTCTAGACTTGAAGTAGCAGCTATGGTAGATCAAGGTGTCGGGCATTGTAGAATATAAAACAGGACAATAGGTCAAAAAAGAAAATTAGTAGTTTGTGCCTAGACATACTACTCTGTAGGCAGTTGCCCAACAAGGTCCATGGTTCAAAAATGTTGTGATCCGATTTGCGATAGCGGAGCGCTTGGAAACTATCAAACAAATTAGTGAGATGTGGGTAGAATGAGTGGACTGAAATTGCTTGATAGCAGTCACGTATCAGGGGCACCTCCACATTTCTTAGATCTAGGCGCATTTTCTTCTGGTCTTCCTTTGTGATGGGACGCCTTAATATGGCTCAACACCCAATTATTGTGCTAAATCAGGGGTTGATTCGAGGTGGCTGTTTTCGCGCTCTTACTAGACGTAAGTCTGTAAAAGACTAGAAGAGCCGCGCAAGTGGCGCTCCCAACGGCCCGATCTTTCCACGTGGATCATGACTTACAAGCGAGAGGGGTAAAGCGAAGTGGACTGAGATATCCAGCAATGAGGACATCATCAGGCTGTCCACAACAAGGTACCGAGTCATTTTTAGCTAAGATATCGCAAGTAGGCGGCAACTTAACATCCCTTATTTATTCGTTTCGGGGTAGCATATCCGAGCTCGCCATGATGCTTTCGGATCCTTTCGTAGGACAGATGTCAGTCCTGACTCTTGCTACTAATTTGCGAGGCATGCGTAACAATAGAAAAGTCGAGCACACCAATTAAGCTAATTGCCCATCACAATCATCTTTGCAGATGATGGTTTTGTGCGTGCCCGATTGACTAGAAGATTGATATTAGACTGGCAAATAATTGCATTGTCCGTTCTATCATTGCTTATCAATTACCAAGATATGCTAAAGTCTTCCAGAAGCAGCCAAGAAGGAGACCGATCACTTTTCCTTGATAGGTAGCCTCTTAAGTCATTGCTGATGGGATACTACAGATCCGCGAAACACGGCCAAAATGCTATTGGGATTGAAGCCAATATCCGTCGTATTAGAAGCCATGATTCTTACCGCTACTACTGGACCCATTACGCCAATATGTATATAAACAACAACTTGGAATCTGCACATTCATTTACTGAGCTGCCAACGATGTCCCAGATATGTCATTACCTATCGCTATACTAAGGCGCAAGAAACAGTTATCTATTTGCGGTGACGACAATCACTACACGAAGGTATACAATTGTATGCACAAGCTACGCATTACTGTAAACTGCTGTCTATACGTTGTAGGTATATTTTGTTCGGACAGCAAGAGGGAACTTAAATGATCCCTGAAGCATTGATAATCCAACCCTATTAATGATCCGATATCGGCCACATTTGGCGGAACGACGCTACCAACCACCATTCATTAGCTATAATAAATTACCCCTGTATGTATCTTCGTGCTAAAGTCTGTTGAAGAAGACTCGAAAGGGTCCTTGTTGTTTGTCGCGCATAGTCGACGACCGCATTTGTGGCGTACTTATACCTGAGTAGATTTTTGAGGCCGTGTTGAGTGTTCCCTTCCCATTCAGGCTGGGCGAACCTCCTGAAACGGCAATAGCCTGCAAGCATTTGGGTATTGAAGTACGCAGTCATGAACAATGAGTGTGGTCATTGCGCTTGCGTGCAGCGAAACCTAAAAAATGAACAAAATAGTTCGGGGAACGTGTACACAAGATCAAGATTTGAGGAAACCTATGTATGAAAAGTCATATTCACTTAGGTCCCGAACGTCTGATTCAGGTATTGTCTCGCTTCGATAACATACAGCACTTTACCCTTCGGACTTTGGCTGTTTTGAATTGCAGAACCGTCCTTTTGCACCCAAAGGATCAAAATTGCGTGGTGTCAAATCTCGGGCATAGCTACAACGGTGAACGGCTTGATGATGAGGTATATTACCTACTGCCGTAATACGCGTCTGGACATTCCTGCGAATCTGATAGGTAATATTTATTGATATTGGGTATAGTGGCATCGGATGTTGGAGTTTGGACATGAGCTGTTAAATGATTTACATGTACTTGCTGATAAAGAATGGATAGAAGGCGGAAAGAGGACGAAGCTCTCATAAGCATTCAAATGGTTCTAGCATCATTTGCTTGGTGACTGTTGTTTATTGAAGAGATTTCTTTGGTCTTAATTGCTAGTAACGTGAACATTTCTTGGTTGTTGCATCCATCGAAGATGAGCCACGGAGAACGCGCAATGGGAGCGATGAAGGAATCTCGACCCGAATTATCATGTGGTTGACTCACGTCCATATAATTTGCGTGAGACGATAGCTCTTTAAAAATGCGCATCAATATACACCGTCTCATGGGATCTCCAGGCCGGAGCATTATTTGTGCTCTCATCAAATCTGAACGGGATATTTCGGGGAACGAATACCAACTCAAATAGAGGGCTGTTAAACGATGGGTTATTGCCGTACAATTGCCATGAGCTTACATAAAATGCTAATAACCTGTGATTCTTGCCGCAGCAATGATAAGTTGTGATTAAACAACATCTTTTTTTCCGTTAGGAACTAGTTATCCTACCGAATCTCCCAAATACAAAATAACCGCAGTCCCTTAGAAAAAGAAAATGTTTCTCGTCAAATGAATCAAAATGTGTCAGTTTCAGTTTCACCCGATGCTGACTGTTTATGAAAGGTATATGCTTTTTTGAAGTCGTTGACACCATGTTTTTGTTTGGCCGGCGCACTTGGCCAGGGTCTCCCTCGCAAGATTGAAGCCGTGCTTGCCCTATTTTGCAGCATGTTGGCAGACGATAAACAATAATGAGGAATACAATGTCCTCAAGTAAATACAGTCGTGAGGTGACAGCCGACATCGAAACTGGATTACTAGTCTCAGCGCCATCCGCATTATGATCCGACGGATTGCTTTTTGAATACTTGAATCTTTTAATAGCTCCATTCGAACCATCCTAAGATCGCATAGAAGGTCTGGGGGCGATCGCTCTTCCCCCACGCGGCTCCGCAACGGCACGGCTTACAGACGAGAGATCAACGGTAGCCTCTAGTCTTGGTATGGAACTAGGCAATGTAACCTATAAATGGCGGGCTGGAAATTTCCCAGAGTTGTAAGCCGACACATTGTGTCGACAGAATATGTACGACCCAGCATCGAAAGCCTGCCATAATGTCAATTGGATCTGAAACGAGCTATAGACTGGCTAAGGCACGTCAAAATCCGAGACATGAGGCACTCATGCAAAACTAGATACTGGTTACCCACTAGCTTGGGTAAACCCTGTAACCTTCCGAATGTATGTTATCACTACTGAGTGAATACCATTGGCTTGCGTTTCTGTCCTTTCCCTGACCGAAGGTTCGTTTTAGATGTGCTTATCTTCAAAAATCTACATTTTCGATGCTACAAACCAAGAAGAGAGGAAAATGGCAAATTGCTGCAGGCTGTGCTCATTCTTGAAAGGTTTAGTACTACCCGATTACTGACTAGCATGGACCAGGTATTGTATTGGTTATTCAGTCGAGGTCGAAAGCACACCTACAGGGTGTTATACGAGAGTCAACGCATACTATTTGCAACTAGTCACAACAATTTGAGCGACCTTTGGGCTTATGGCTACTTAGATTGATGAACGGTGAGATGCATCGTCTTCGCACGTCCATCATATTCCCGAGCGGGTGCTTCAAAACGAAGATGGGTGGTGCCCCAAAATGAGCCTGCCCATATTGCGGCAAATACTCTAATGCTATCTTTGCTTCCCATGGGTTGATAATGAGTGTATGATTGCATAATCAGGACCTGAAGCGAGGTCTGATCAGTATTGGTATTGCTTCTTCTAGGACTAATCGAAAGCCAACAGGAAAAGGCTCGAGAAAGCAGCGATTAGTACCAATTTGGGTAAAAAGATCGTAATGGGAGATACAGAAAACGGGAAGGGCGCAATGAGAGTGCAATTATTTTAAAGGACAAGCTAAGATACCCCGAATTTATCGTCCATGTACCTTAGGGTGGAGACCCGCCGGAAGTCATTAAAAGGCTAGCTTGTGTCTATTCATCGTTTCTCCAGCTCCACGTGAGTAACTAATGTCTTTCCTGAGTCATTCTTCTTTGAAACTCTCTTTTCCCCATATGCATATTTTCAAGCACAACCGATCTGCCATGCCCCTCAAAGACGAATCCAGAAATATTGAGCTAGCCTCCCCACGAGCCTCCATAAAGTGTGATATTTGTGGCGACCACAGCCAGGAGCAGCAAACCACGCAAAGAGGGGTTGCCCCTGGTGTGTTTGAGAGAGGAACTAGATGTCGACTTAATATTAGCAACGATGTATTTGGCGAAATCCCAGCAGAAGGCCCTAACTATCGTGATGTATTAAACCCATGAATTCACTCAGAACAACCGTAGCTAATGGAAATAGATAGGATGGATGGGTACTTTTGTGCTCATGCTCAAGACCCAAGTTGGCCTGGGTGTACTGTCAATTCCTTATGCTTTTGATAAGCTGGGATTGATACCTGGCATTTTGTGCTTACTTGGAGTAGCTCTTATCGCTACTTGGGGTCAACGTATTGTCGGCGTATTCAAACGCAATCATGCAGACGTTTACAGCATTGTCGATACGGGAGAAAAGATAGGAGGAAGGCCTGGGCGAGAGTTGATGGGTTTTGCATTCATGTTATGTTAGAGATACTTCACGGTGCTGGAGTTCCTTGCTAAATTTCTCTAGATTGGATTTGCGTTGCTGCATCCGGTATGTCAGGTATCTCGACTGCCTTGAATGCAATCACTTTGCACGGAGCATGCACTGCGATTTTCGTCGCACTCGCCGCATTTTTTGCGTTTGCGATTGGAAGCATCAGAACGCTTGGAAATATATCATGGCTTGCGTGGATTGGAGGACTTTCCATTTTCGCTGCGCGTATGTTGTCGCGTCTCTATTCAGCATGCAGGAACTGACAATGAGAAGTCTTCACTTTGACAGTTGCTGTTGGCCTCCAAGGTCGACCCACCGAAGCACCGAAGATCGGTCCGTACGTATCTAACTACAAGCTGATTGGCAACCCAACCTTCTATGAAGGCATGGCGGCTATCAATTCACTTGTGTTTGCATATTCTGGAACCCCCGCTTTCTTTGCTATCATCTCAGAGATGAGAGACCCACGTCAGTACAAAAAAGCCATGTTGACTTGCCAGTGTACGATGACTGGCATCTATCTCGTAGTTGGAATTGTCGTCTACTATTATTGTGGTACATACGTTTCCTCACCTGCCCTTGGATCTGCTGGCCCCTTGTTGAAGAGGATCTGCTACGGACTTGCCCTACCTGGGCTGATGGTTAGCACCTGTCTTCTTATCCACTATCCGTCTAAGTATATTTTTGTACGTGCACTTCGAGATTCTCAACATCTCGTTTCCAATTCGACCATCCATTGGATTACCTGGTTATCCTGTACCTTTGGTGTCACGATCGTGGGCTACGTCATTGCTTCTACAGTGCCGAACTTTGGAAGCCTCGTCTCGCTGGTTGGTGCGTTACTCGCGACCCTTATGTCTTTCCAACCGATGGGGGCGATGTGGCTCCATGACAACTGGAACAGAAGAGAAAGGGGGATACAATGGAGAATAGGTGTTTCTTGGTCAGTGTTTGTGATAGTCATTGGCACGTACATCATGATAGCCGGATCATATACTGCCATTGTGTCAATCATCGACAGCTATACCTCCGTCAGTGGAACAAATCCATGGTCTTGTGCAGATAAATCCAATTCGGTCGATCTCGATTAAAGCAATCTAAGACCCCTTTGAGCAACTGAGTATGTAGTATGCTAGAAGCTCTTTGGCGGCGAGCGTAAGAGAGGACGAGTGCAGTGCCTTCCTTAGTGATACAACGATTGTCTCAAGAAATACATCTTGAATATCGCCAGTCTAGTTCTATGCTGCGCTCCGTCATGCACCTGGGGACCTTTTCATTCCATGTGATACAGATAGTGAGCGAGGCGGTATGGTTTTATGGATACGCAACAGATCGAGTTCAATGTTTCATACAAATTCATCCAGTGCTTGTACATATTCGATGGATCGTAGGACAGAGATATCCAGGCACTTTTCGTCAAAGATTATATAGCATATAATTAGAGGTCCGTCTCTATCAATATGTTAAACTAATGTCCCATCCGTTACGCCCACCCTTGCCCAAACTTTCACTGCCAACGGACTTGCAAATTTGGGGGAACAAACTTGCTGAGAATTGAAGTACCGAGGCACGCATTTTGGTAATTACTTCGACAAGCCCATCCTTTCTTTCTGGAGAACATCGTGCTCATGCTGTAACTCCTCCATGTATCTTTCCCTTTCTGCTCTCGCCTTGTCTTGTAACTCGCCAAATGGGTCAAATCGCTCACTGATGGGGTTCTGGAATGGATTCTGGGTCCAACTTCCACGATCGGTGAGTGTGGTAGATCTTGGACGACCGCGTAATACGTCGTATGCTTTGTTCAGGGGCGGATCCGCAAATGGGTTTGGTGTAGGCTGGGGCGGTGCGATGCGTGAACGGCCATTGTCTGTTGACACTGTCTCTGGTCGCTGGTAGTGATCTCCTCCAAATAGGGATGCCGTGTTGGTGGTTGAACGAGTAAAATGGCTTGTGTGTACCGTCTCGGGTTGTTGAAGGGTACCAGTATTGCCCGGATCGAATGCGTCTTCCGCGTGTCGCAGATGGCTTTGTCGTTTGGCGCGATTGCGTTTTCTCAAGAAAATTATTACCGCGATCAAAACAGCGATACCACCTGTTGTGAGTGAGATTGTGAAGGCTTCAAGTAGAATGGGTGGTCATAAATACCTAGTATCGAGAAGGTTATCAAAGAAGCTTCCGCAGCTTTGCTCATCCCGCCGCCGCCGCCCCCATCGTTTTGCGTAGCTCTTTGTGGCTGATCCTGCCCTATGCTAGAGCTACCAGCGTTGCCCGCAACCTCGGATTGTGCTGCAGATGGAACAGTACTTGTCGCTAGAGTGGAAGTAACTGGGTCTAGTCCGGGATTGGGTAAACCTGAAGAAATATTCGTCAAAGCCGATGTCGACCCTTCCGAGAAGGAGCTACCAGAAGCCAGTGTGGAAGGTCCATTTGTGATTTGTGGTTGCGCAGTTATGGTTGGGGAGCCATTGGTGTTCACCGTGGTTGGCAGCGCTTGTTCCGGTGGTCCAGCGACGGAAGTGGTACTTGTTGATAGATTCGGGTCTAGGGATGTCGTCTGGCTTCCGTCGATAGAAGTAGGGACTGGTCCCGTTTCTGAGGTACTCGGCGATGGTCCAGGCACGCCAGACTGACTTGCAGTGTTTTCTTGCTCCTCATCCTCATCACCGCTTTCATCACCCTCTATGTCGCCTTCTTTGCTCTCGGGCGAATCTGGAGAACTTAATGGGGACTCCGTTGGCGAGTCTGGGCTTTCGGGGCTGGGAAGACCTGTCTCTGTTGGCCCTATACTAGACTCTTGTCTTCGATAAATCTGGATGGGCGTGGGCCGGGTTCGCCTGTACAGTGGCATTTTGATGGAAATTAAAACGTCAAGCGGGAATGACACAGGATTAACAAGGCTCTAGAGCACTGCTCAGAGGGAGAAGAGACAAAAGGTATCAAAGCAAAGAAGAATCGAAACGGGAAGTGGAGTAAAACAGAAATCCGCTCAGCGGAGAGAAGTGAAAGTTAGGTATAAAGATCAGGCCACATCGAGAGCGAAGGAGCAAGGGAGAAAAGATCGAAAGAAAACCACGATGTCGGAGGAGTAGCGAATGCTTAACTACGTCTGCGCGCCATGCTTATTGTATGCTTAAGATCCTCTTCAATCACTATGTGTTTCGAGACCGGGGTGGCCTGGGGCAACCGCTTTGGGAGAGTATAGTTTCGCATTGAAGCCATCGGCGGCTGCTCAAGGTGATGATCTACAGCCACACGATCAAGGCACCAACTGCATCTTACCGTTGAAGTGCAAGGACCAGATATGGTCGCGGCAATGATGATGTTCCGTGTTGGGATGGAAGGGGTTGCGGGGAAGGCGAAACGTCTTGGCGGTTTGACAGACGACGATGAAGCACGACGCGCAACACATCTTGCCGCATGTCGCAACTCGACTCCTGAGCGCACTTATCAGACAGACAAACAAATAGCTTGACAATATCTCGCGCGCGCTATCAAATGACGTCTCAACCACCTCCAAGTCGCATACAGGCTTATGTTCGTATGTGATTGTGCGGACAGTCACGCAGTTGCACGTGATCTGGGGGCGGCAATGGATGACGGGGGATGACCGTACCCCAGTAATGATGGCGATCATGATGTTTTAGCCTTGTATAATACAAGGAGGTACTGTTGGAACTGTCGGCCTGCTTGCAATTTCTTGTTTGATGGCTTTAAACACCGAGTACATCTTCAACTCAACAAATACAATGTTTGTATGCAATACCGGATCATGCTTTTGGTAAATCCCTGTATCAAGGTAGATCTCTGGTGTTCGCAGGGTGAGACGAGTAGACGCCTCTGCATGTTGTCATGGTGAATGGAAGATGTCTACGAACATCCGACTAAAAAGCCGAAGCGAACACGAGCAAGCTATGATACTTAAATGTCTATGAAATCTCTGACCAAAAGCGGATGGAGCCCTTGAAGAGAGACTAGGCTGTGAATATCAGTTTCAATGCTTGAAAGAATATATTCGTCACCTTAGAAATGTGGTAAAGAATATCAGTTGAACGTAGCCATCAATTGAACGCTGCCTATAAGGGCTCAGAATACTGGGTTTCTCCGAAGGCGAAAGTGGTCCAATGCGATGTCGCCTTGCTTACCCCCGGACTGTTCCCATTGACGCCGTCGCTTACTGAATCAACAGCCTCCAAATGTCTCATTATGTTTGCCGTTGGCAACGAAATCATATTCTGTTTCACGATGACACATTCGGGAGGACTACAATCAAGGATTCAATTCACTTTCCTCATAAACTGATTCAGCCTTGCCAATGTATGAGCCTGGCCTGTCGGACTCAAACTACGGTGCTCTTACCAGTAGCCTCGTAGCATTTGGCGATCTATGTTTCTGAAAGGGGGCTTCATATTTTGTTGGGTAATGTAGGAGGGCGCTGATGGTCTCCGGTTTCGTGGCCGAGCTCTCGTAGAAATGGGTAACCGCCGACGGTTGGTCTGCGTAAATGAACACGGTATGGTGAAAACTAGAGAGTAACAACTACTACATCCGCAACGGTGCTGTTCGTCTTTAGGTAGGATTGGCTGCCTTTATATTTGCTGCTGGAGGCTCTTCGTGACTGAAGAGGAACTCCAATGACCGGATGTTCTGTCAGAGGAGAGTGATGCCGTCGTGCGATGGAAGCCTAATCCAGACCTAGATGTTTGGTAGCATGGAATGATGGCTAACACCCGCAGATATCTTCCTGAACATCCTGTGTATATAGTTTAGATAGGCTCCTCAATAGATCCAGTTCGTACAAGGATTCTCCAGAATACTGGCACAACAAGAGTCGCTCTGCATTCCACATCGGCTCTTTTGACAGGTGAAAGTTCGTATAATCACCACGAACGGGAGTATTGACGAATGTGTGCACGCCGATCTTCCGCATTGCAAAAAACCAAGAATATGTAAGTTGGATTGGCGTGTAATGAAATGCGTCTTTTCTCTTTTTTGTATGATTTGAACAAGTTGAAAATGAATCGCGAAGCGCCCACCACCCGGAAAGGAAGTCTTGTACTGTTCATTCACTCCTCGGTCGGGGTGATACCTTTGCATCGGATTGATGTATTTGGGCTTTGTTCAGCGACGATGGTATGTCGGGTTGGATTATGTTGACAATCTTACTCTTACGCCACCAATCTGTGCCTTAAGGTTGGGATGTGCGAAATAATGACTTCACATCCAATATGATGATTGAGCATGATGAAACATACTCCATCGGATGCGATGGTTCATGTGACGCGCAACCGTCTACAAACCTTGATGGGGGAGAAAAATATTGAAAAAAAGATGCCCGAGGCACAGTTTAGATGCCATAGGAGTAGATTTTCTTCCAACTACAGAATAACCAATTGTATTGATATCAAAGACCGTGAAAAGTACCACCGTATGGATCCGAATCAAGAGCAGAGATGAGGCATGTCAGCCATTCAATTGAATTTCCGAACCATCTAGACGTGACACACTGTCACTCAACTCGCGAATAAGTCTTCTCTCGGGAATCTACCGCTCGTCCGATGATCCGAAGGAATTGAGTACAAATGTCTGAAGAATTTGATGACCGTGATTGCAAGGAACGATAGATTACTATTTACCGAAGAGGGGGGGGAGACCAGACGTGCAAGTGCGCAACGAAATCTTCGTACCATTTGTAATTTGGGATTGCCATGAAGTGAGGGCAGACACGGAAGTGAAGGGATCTCAGAGTCGTAAATACGCTCTGCTACAGGAGATGGGAACATGGTCATCGTACCCTCATAGGAAGAAAGAATATGCATGTACTGTATGAGAAGACCGGCAACCATTATATTAAATAGTCTAAGTTGGACGCTCAAATTCCCCTGGGCTGGCCGCCCTGAACGATAGGGACGAGAACATGCAACTCGCGAGCGATGATAAATGTGATCTAGCCATCGCGGCTGATCCTCTGCTTCGTGTCCAATTGTAAAGTCGACCCGAGCTAGCAGTTGGCCGTAGGCTCAAAATTCTCTGTTGGGTTGTAGCATCAGGGAAGCTACTTGAATGATACAGATCTTGCGACCCAGCTTGGTATTGGCTGATACTGGCGCAATGTTCCTGCCAGATCGTACAGTGTGATCAAAGTCTCTCACTGAGATCGTGAGAGAGCTGTTGATGAAGGGTTGAGGGTAGTGTGTGCTTCAATGCAATCACAGTGGTTCCCGGAACAATAATGTGCAGCTAGGAGAATAGGATAGACGAGTGCGACTTCATGGAGATATATTCTCGTAATTGAATATCAGGATTATGATCACTTGGGCCTCTAACTATACAAATCTATTTGATGCAAAAATTGTACAAGAAATCCAGATCTTCAGTTCCTTGCTTTATGCATCGTAGTTGAACATTATCCCATCTGTGATTTGTTGACCACGTAGAAACGCTACTGGCGATATACTCCTTTGGCCTTACGATGTTCCGTGGTATAATTGCGCTTACAGCGGCTGTTGGTTGTGCTGCCTACCAAATTACGGAGAGGCCTGATTAGGCATGTAGAATCGCGAACCTCGACTGCCCGACTACAAGTGAAAAGTGGATTCGTTGAGCACAGCTGGGGCCAATCTACACGTCCTGGCGGAGATGGGTGGAGAAGGTGAGCAGGAGCGCACATTGCGGCTAAGTCGGCATCCGATCCTAAGGTATGGCGAGTCGAGATGACTTTAGGGCGAGACTGCAATTGCATTTACAAACGTGCGCTGGAGAGATGCATGGTTCGCACTTAGATCACCTAGATGGAATGAGATGTTGCTGACAGTCAGTCTTGGGTCGCATGTCTAAGGCAAGGTATTCGAGGGCCTCAAATGTGGTAAGTTAGTGCTGCGAAAACAACGCAGCCTATGTGGAGACCTTGGGAGGCAATCCTAAGTGAACATAAATGCAAGCGAGGAGGAGTGGTACGGGCGCAAACATCGAAACAGCGGACCTAGAAACGTTTATCGACCCATTATAGGGAGCTCCGCCGTGTGCATGTATGCCCGTGCCAAGGGAGTTACGAGCTGATACGAATGGTATTGTTGACATGTAGTCTAATAATCCTATGTACCGGATATACGATGGGTGTTCCTTGGAGACGTTCGGCGTACAGCGCTATTGCGAATTGCGTTGGTCAGAGATAAACACTTTGGATGACGTTGACTCGTTCGTTTCGTGCTGCACCGTAGGTGTCAATGCGGAGCTGCTACGCTCGAGAAGAACCTCGTACGTGAATCCTATTGTCGTAACAAACCTCTCAGAGACCGCCCTGGCGTGGGGAGTCGGCATGTGCCCCACGCACCCCCAGACTGGAGCAAATTCGGCATGACCTTGGACTGCGAGTAATAAAGAGTAAAACTGGCCGTCCTTTATTGGCAGGATCGGGATGTACGTAAGCGGTTGAATGTGGAATGCGCAGATGGCCATAGAAAACAGGGAACAAGGACGGCACTAGCAGTTGCTTCGTAGGGAAGGCCCTAGAGGGACTGTGAAGCACCTTTTCGTGCAGCGGACGTGGACGTGGTTATGAGTGAATCTGCCTTGCTTGGACTGTCGTTCGGAGAAGCCTTTGGTCGTTTCTTGTGCAGATTGGCAGAGTCGTTGGAATTTGGATCAAGAATTGCCTTGAGTACAAGTACGCCTACAGAGTGTGTCGAAGCCTTTCCTTGCAGACCGGTGAGTGGCCGCGGGCGGGATCTTGATGATGACGACGTGAGGGGACCGGAGACCGAGATACAATACAAGACAAGTACAGGGCGACGAGGGCGCGGCTGGGCGGCTGAGTGGCGGCGGAGACACATTCGGCTGCTGCCCATCATCATTGGGGCGATCCGGTCAAGGCGCGCCGTCATGTACTTTCCTTGTCCCTGATTGGCTGGCGTGAGAAGCTAGTGAGACTGGTGCCGTGACCAACCCTCGGATGTGGAACCTCCAGGCCACCCTTTCACTACGGTACGAGTACGTACCTATGTACGGATGGACTTTTGGGTTTGAGGATCTGAACATGTGCATGTGCAGGTGCATGTGCATGTACAATTGTCTTGAATGCGCTGCGGCGCGAAAATACTGTATCTGCCTGAGCAAAAACCCTTCTGAGCCTGTATGTATGTCTGCCTCGCGCCTAACGTATGCTGCTTCGGGAAGATGGACACGAGACTTTGCGCCCAAGTGAACTGCAAACCACACAGAAGAAAAAAATGTGAGATTGGTGCATGGGGATCGCATCGATCGCGGAGAACTGGCTTGGCGCTAAGGGAAATGAAGGTCTAGTGTTACATCGTGGCGCCGAGGAGAAGTGCAGTGGGCTGGTACAAGTAGACTCGAATGAGAACCTTGGTAAGACTGTTGCTGGGTACCTAGGTATGTAGTGTAGGTACTCCGTACTGTGCAGACGACATGATAGGTGGCGTACCTATGTATGTACAACAAAGTACTGAGTTATTCGGTATTCCCGTGTCGCGTGAGATATTCGTGATTCGTTCGTCCCTTCTCGGTGCACACATACAGCTGCTTTGCGGAAAGTCGGCCGTGCGAAAGAAAACCCTCGCGCGGGTGTCGCCTAATGTGGCAAATTACTCGTCGTCTGCTTGGCGCATGGAAAACATTTGTAGCAGAATTGACAGTCGGATGTATGTATACGTTGCATAAGGTGGAAGGATGTTCAACGACGATGTCGGCAGAAAAAGTCTAAGATCAATGATGAACGAATGGGTATATTGATTGATGAAAAAAAAGTTCCTTGAGGCACTCCCGTGCCTGCGACGGAGACAACACGTCCACGTCCTTATCAGCCAATCCGCTAGTAAAAGAAGCAGTTGTTAGCAAAATGTAAGCTTGACCAACAACCCAGTTAGTCAGTATCTTCATATGAGTTTCTGCGTATGTAACAGCTTCCAAAGCCGCTTCCCTCACTTGCGATGGCACCGTGAGTGGCTCTTTCATACAGCGCGTTTGTCAACTGGGACATTGCGCTTGAAGCCAATCAATTGTGCCATTTCTGTCCAGAAGCCGATCGGAGGAGTGATAAAAGAGGCTTCATATGCATCAATCAGAGGTGCATCCCACACCAAATCCACCTGGTGGGCAGGCACAATCTTCGTCCTCTTGAGAAGCTTCCAGCCGAAGTAAAGGATGGGGTAGAGGAAGACCATGGTGTAACTGAAGAAGAAGTCTTGGACTGTCCACATGCCAGGAAGGAAGACGGAGTAGCCGTAGCAGCAGACCATACCGATTTCCCAGATGAGACCAATCCAAGCACAGTAAGGCTGGAACCAGCCGGTGTAGGGCAAGGCGTTACGGTCGAAGTTCTGGGCTTTCGTCGCACGGTAAAAGGCGAGGTAGGTCAGCGTGATGCCGATATAGTTAAGCATACCGCCAGCGGTGATCAAGCTGGTGATCCAAGTCAGGGCCTTGGCAGAGCCATCCGAAACGGAGAGGAAAGAGAGGAAAGGGAATGCCATGACTATGATGAAGCAGTAGATGGGAACACCGTTCTTCAAGCACTTCCTCAGGAACTTGGGCGCACGTCCTTCGATGGAGAGAGAGTAGAGACTGCGGGTGGCACAGTAGGTATACGTGTTTCCGGCCGAGAAGATGGATGTGAGTAGGAGAGCGTTGGTAATGTGTGGCAAGACAGGGACCGCGAGATTGGACATGGCAATGACATAAGGAGAAGCGGCAGCAGTACCACCACCCTCACCACCCTTGAGGACCTTCACCAGGCTGGGGTCGTTGTAGGGCAAGATGATGCCGACGCAGAGAGCTCCCGTGATGAAGAAGATGCAGAAGCGCCAGTACACGGTCTTGAAGGCGTTCTTGATGTAGACACGGGGACGTTTAGCCTCACCAGACACCATGGAGATGTACTCTGGACCAACAATGCAGAACCCAGCAGCCCAAAGGGCTCCGAGGAAGCCCTCCCAACGCCCTAGAGCTCCAGTGCTGAGGTACTCAGCCATCGGGCCAGGGTCTCTCCAGTAGCGGAAACCGTAAGCGTCGTGCTTGGGGTTACCACCGCACATGGTGATGAATGTGAACGAGAACAGCATGAAAATCAGGACGACCTTGCCTCCGGAGAGCCAAAATTCGGCTTCGCCAAAGACCTTGACGGCGAGAATATTGCAAGCGCTAGAAAACCTTCAGTACTGACAATCCCAGAGAAGGGTAGGGACAAGACGTATAAGTCGACGGGCAAAGGAAATGATGGGAGACATACGCATAGAGGACAATGCACGCAGCACACACAGCAGCGACCGGGATATCATCCCTCCAGAAGGTGAGGACCAGATTCAAGGCCGTAATTTCGAAGGGAATAAGTAGGGCTTCATAGAGGAAGAAGTTCCAGCCCGCAGCAAAGCCTTTGGTAAGACATTAATAACTAGTTCACTCCAAGACCCAGGGAAGGTATTGACGAAATATGGCAATACTTGGAATTGCAGAATGTGGAAAAACTTACCCAAGGCCTCGTCTGCCCAGTGGCCAGCCAAACGGATGAAGCCACCGGTGATTGGCATGTAGGTGCCCATCTCAGCGATGCAGTTATTGATCATGGCTAGAATACAGCTGTAACCAGTGTAGGCAAGGAGCATTCCAAGGGGACCGGCCTTGTTGAGAGCACCGCCGATGCTCACGAACAAGGCGGTACCGATGGAGCCACCAATAGCGATCAACTGAATTTGGCGATTGCCTAGATGGCGTTGAAGGTCATCCGAGTTCTCGGTGACGACACCCTCACGGACGTCGTCGCCGTCACGGCTCTCGTGGACAAAGTTGTCATATTTCTTGGCTTCGTCCATGGACGACATGGCTGGTGCGATTGGGGCCGATCGTGGGGTAATTGCAATGGGAAACCAGAGGAATGGCGCAAGTGGCGGAGGGAGGCAAGGGAGCCTATTGTCGCTTGTGGAGTAGAAATGGTTCCTCTGGGGTTAGGGAGGGTCGTACAGTCGCGAGGGAACCCAAATTTAGGAGATCGCAATGGGAGTGTCGCGTGAGGCTGGGGTTGGTGAGAGCAAGGTATAAGAAGCAGTCACAGCGAGAGGTGAATAGAAGTATGACACTCGAGAATGAGCGTGAGAAGTAGAGAGTGATTGGCGCACAATGAAGAAGCGCAAGCTCTCGTGAGATGGGATTGCCCCGAGAGAGGTATGGAGGAGGGCAGATGGGGAAGAGGGAGAAAGATGTAGTGGGGGAGTGAACGTGGGAAAGTTCAACCGCAGGGTCGGGACTCTTTATAGATGAGGAGGGGAGTGTAGAAGATCAAGAAAGTAGACCTAAGGAATTGCCATTGGACGGGGACGGGAACGGGGACTGGGGTGGAGGATAAGAGTGAATGGAGTAATAGAGAGGGCAAGAGAGGGGGAGAGGGTGAGTGAATTGGGACAATACTGTGTAGCCAACCAGCCAAGCAAGTAAATGTTGGTAGCAGAAGCAGTAGCAGTAGTGATTAGTGAAGAGAAGGTTGAAGTCAAGGATAATGATGTATGTACTAGGTATAGGCCCATGGGTGGTGGATGGGGTGGACGGGGTGGACGGTGGAGGATGTTGCTAAAGAAGCTAAGCTCAATGGCCCGCCACCCTTGATTAAACTTGCCGGATAAGGTAAGTGAGATGGGAGATGGAGGTGGGATACGGTAATGGTGCTAGTGGGCACCGGACGGGATGGGATGAGATGGGATTGGGGGGGTTGAGTTGAGTTGAGTTGAGCTTGTCTTGTGCTTGTGCTTAAGCCTTGAGGGATTATAGGGACTTGTACGGGATAGGATAAGATATACATATGCGATGGGATAGGTCGAGATACAAGAAAGATAGATAACTATGAGGCAAGTGAATTGGTTGGGATATTTTCGAGACTATGAGTAGGGTTGAATTATAATAACAGTAAAATGGCAAACGTCAGTTCTGTTGGAAGCGAGAGAGTGAGAGAGAGGGGATAGGTAAGAGTGAATAGAGACTACGCCTGATGCATACCGTACCATACCATCCATATTCAATCCCTGGAACCCATCAAGAACTCTCTACTCTCGATTCTCGATAACTTCTAATGTATATACCTAATTACAGCATTGATTTGCCCAAGCAAAGATTGTCTGCCTGAGGCGCCTGCGAGTTAGATACCTAAATAGAATAGCGACACATGCATTCGTCGCACCACATATAGTAGGCGTACGGAGTACAGAGCACAGTTCGCTGTTGAACCATGCCGTGAGTAAAATAATAATGATGATGATAACAAGAGCAATAATACAGAGTAGTCCATCCTGGTAACTCTTGGGAAAGATGAATATCGAAAGATGCATAGGCACAGACCCGCATCAGAGACATCGGACCATGTTGCAATTACAGTTACCGCTTCAATTATGGCCACAGCGAACTACAGGTACAACCACAACTCCAGCTACTGTGCAACTACAGCTACATACAGTTACAGTCAGTACACCGCTAGGGTACGAGTATGTTCCAAACTAGTAGGCAAGGTTACACTGTACAGTCAAGTAATTTAAATGGAAAAGGTACGATACCGTTCTTTGAGCTGATCTGTGCGGAACTGCTTCCCAACCACTCAAGAGACAGCATTTGGAGGCTGTTAAACGGGACCGCAACTCTGTTCCATCATCCTCCCTCAGCCACCACCTAACTAACCCCACAGAGACCAACGTTCTTAACTCGATGTCGGTCTGTTTCAACCCAGAAATGGTCGTGGTGCATACTCGTATGAGCGTGAGCGTGAGCCATGAACATGGACATGGACATGGTTTGCTCGTGGTCCTGACTCTTGATGCAGATCGACCCTGTCAATCTCTCCCGCTTTCCCAGCTTTGACCCGAAGAAAAGTCTGGGCATACGTAACCATACTCGTACTCACACTGTAACAGAGTACAGTATTTGTACTCGTACAGTGAACACTGACACTCACTCTAACTATGGGACACTCCGGAGTCTGTGCTGTAATCATGTACTTGTACGTTACAAGTGCAGAATAGGCTTCCTACGGAGTACGGAGTACTCGTTGGCGAACATGCGTACCTTCACAATAAAAATAATTATTACATGCGTATATCTCGAAATCTACATCTGCCGCAGCTGGCCGCCTCCTCCGCCGCCGTCGCCGTTGGAGGCACTATTTGTCTGGCTGTCTGTCGAGTGGCGGCCGCCTCAGCCAGCTAAACTACGCAGTACCCCAGTCTCGTTTTTCCCATTTCTTCCTCCACACGCCACATCTCTACAGTTTGCCTTCTCCCGTCTAGTCTCTCTGGTCTAGAATCAACTCTGTTGTGTTGTGTCAACTTTTTGATTTGCCGCAGCGTCAAATCAATTTGATTTCCTCCTCCACCATCTCATCGGGTTTGTCCTTTCTCATACAAGGCCTCTTCCGAGCGAACCATCACCCCGGCTCTAGGGAATGGAGGCCCATGGAGGCGGATAACATGTAGCGAGTAGTGGCTGTAAGTGTATTGCTACTGAGTAGCGTACGGGCGTAGCGTACTGCGTGTAGGTGTAAGTGGACTGATGGCGAGGCCGACCCGTTCAGCTCCAAGAACGTGCATCTATCTACGCAGCATGTGTATTGCCGCACACATTTGGTAGAGTAGTCCTTTCTTACTTCGTATCTATGAATACCTAGCATTGCGGTGCGGTTATTCACCAGCCAAGAGAAAAAAACAGCAACATACACAGTAGGTACCTGCATACAAGACTGTCTTTCGAACGTAATCGCTGGAAGGCAAAAATGTTTCACACAAGAATTGGTAACATGCTTCAAATCGATAATAGACCCCCTCTAGGGAGAATTAACACGGAATACTTGGGTTTTCAAATAGTTGGTGGCCGTATTGTCGCCTCCCTTCTCAATCCGGCATCTCTCGACTGCCAATATAGCTATTTAGAGACGGGAGAGAAAGGGAAAGAAAGAAACGAAGAGCCTCAACATTCCTCCAAAATCTCACGCCCGACCTATCGGATACCGAGCTTTCGAAATTTCTTACAATCCACTTGTGGGTCAGATCATGTCCCTGGCATTATTTAATGGGTACTGTAATTGTAGACTCTCAGTTGTCCACCACTATTGCCCAGTGCCAGGTCGATAGCGTGCGGCACGACAGCCCCATGCGCAGTTAGTGTCCGGAATCATCGTTCTTGTTGTTAATTGTAATAGTAATGATAATACCATTCACCAGTAGCCAGCGTCACCTAAAGCCTACTCGTACCTTGGAGTACCGGTAGAGATTAGTCCATCACATCAAATTTTAATGATCACATTAATCGAAGAGGAAAAAGGCTGTGCAAAGTTCGAGATTGGGATTTCGGTTCAGGTTCTAGTTCAAGCTATTTGCGCCTCTGCCATGGCATGCGCTTGTTCATTTTCTTGATCAAACTCCAGACTTCCGCCCCGCCGCTCGCCGCTCGCCATCCGCTGCACACTACGAGGTACATGGTACATGTAATACAGTAGGTACTCGTACGTACAATCCCTCTACGGTCTACCACAAACTATCCCTCGTACCCAAAGTCTTCTACCACCAAAGACGAAACCCAAAAGGCTCTCTTTCCGGCTGCCGCGGTTGGATCGCCCTCCGTGTTCGAGATCGTCTTCCTTTCATTGTTCCTTTAGCAGTGAACAGCGGTACAAGTACATGATTGGCCGGTCCCTGCGCCTGGCGCTTGTCACGGTGTCTACCAACAACACCTACGCCTACCCTACCTAGGCATCTCCTCCCATAGTTCTTAATTATCACAACCAACCCCAACGCATCGCACCCTCGCTCACGTGCACACATTCCTGACGCCGGATCCGCACATCCACCCAAGCAGTGCAGCAATCACCCGCGCTGCCAAACAAGACGTCTGGTCCTAGTTTTCCGTCGGACAATCCGCTTACACGGACATCACCCGCGTCGATTGCTCTCTATCTAGATCTTATCTACACTTCTTGTCTATACTTTGATAGTGATTATCGTGCTAGTGTTGATATCTTGATGCGACACGGACACGAACACCCTTGACATTGCGGACCCGTTCACTCCTATCTCCTCATGGTGACATGCTTCTTGATGGACCTAGCTCCCCTGATCTCGCTGATACCGCTATCAATCCAGTTCCAATCCGTCATCGTCATTGATAGTAGGTATGGGCCACGGGCCGCACCGCATTATATAGCTGCAAATGGAAATATATCCAAAAGCCCATTGTCCTATCAGATGCCTTGAATTCACAATATGGGCGACAGCACTGAAGCCTTCGAGTACGATGCACCCCTTGTCTTCCCCGGATCCGGTCTTTCCCCCCACCCCCTTCGCCTGGAGGAAACTATGAATTCGTCCCGTTGTGAAGCTGAACCCGTCATTGTACCTGGACGCCTCTTTCTCGTCTTGGTGTGGGCGACTCCGCATAGGAGAACTATGTTCCGTGCAGTTGTGCTCAGCCACGGCCGAGGGGATATGGCTTCATCGTCCCCTCATCATCATCCTTCTCCTCAGCCCATGTCTTCCTGATCATTTTCGTGCGGTTAGATAAATACGTTGCAGTGAACTCCAGGTGCTTATCTCCGACCTTGGGCCTGATCGACTCGAATGTCCCGGATTTTGACCGGACATCGCACGGTGTTGTTTGATCAAAGTCATGGCTGGTATATTGCGAAAGCCTTGCATCCTCCCTTGTGTCTCCCCTGTTCCAAGCAGCATTGGCAGCAACAGCAATGATGATTATAGGCGCTTCCTCGGCGACAATGCTCCTCTGCGGTGCCCTGCCCCAACATCCCCGTAGTCCTGGCCACCACGAGTGAAGGCGAAGGCCTTGGGCCTTTGGCATTGCGAGACAACATCGAAGTGCTTGGACAACTATCCCCTTGTCTTGTCTTAACCTGCATCTCCTCGGGCCTCACTTCGTCAAGCTTCCCTTCCTTAGATTCCGGTACCCCTGGACTGTCAACCTCAGTAGCCCCGCATGGTAGGCGCTCAGCAGCAACAGGCCGATGGACAGCTTGCTCCAAGCAACGGCACTGAGTTTCGACCTGGCTCTTCTCCCCGTGAAATCGTAGACCGCGTCGACGCACAGATGTACGTACTGTATGACTTGCGTGATGAGGAAAATGCACAATGCCTGCACCGGGACGCTCACCAGCGTCTTTGCGCATTGCGCCATGGTCCTATAGCTACCGGACTGGTCGGACTCGAAGACTGTCAGCGCTGGTATGGTTGTGCTTGCTGCACTGAAGTCGCTCTGGAGCTGATCGTTTGTTGTTGTTGGTTCGACGGGCGATGTTATTGCTGTGCCTCGGCTGTTGTCGCGCGAAACATCCAGCATGACAAAGAATGGTCTCAGTGTATCCTCCTATGCTCGTAGTTGTAGCGATGGCAGTGGTAGTAGTTGTCGCGTGGGAATAAGAGAGACAGTATCTCAATGCGCAATCACGGATGTCTGAAAGGTATGTCGTTGCGATCTCAATATATCAAAACACCTTGTTGTCCCTTTCCTCGCTCAGCCTTAACCCCCTCTTTTGCATGGATAAATTACGTGTGGAAAATTCCCGAGGCGCAGTGCTCGCTCTCACCGCCTCCTATTCTCAGTCTCACATGCGCAGCACAAAGGTACGGGGTACTCTTTTCGGCCTGGCAACCTTTGTGCGCGTTGCCCGGTAGAATCGGTAAACTGGAATTGCAAGTGATTGTTCGTAGCAACTGCCGTTGGCGTACAATTGTTACAAGTAGGAGAGATCGTCTCGCAAACATGGGGGGAAGCTGTTCAATATGCCACCTCGCTCGCTTCGTGCTCGAAGTGTTTATTAGCACACCAACCACGAGGGTCAGCTCGCCAAGTTTGACCGTGCGGGCTGGACCCCGAGAGCCATAGAAAATGCCCCAGACGGGAATCCTTCAACATGTGGAGGATTGCACCAAATGCTGACCCCCGACTTCGCCTTGTACCGAATGTAGCAATGATAAATTAATCGTAACAGAAATTATTAACACAGCCAGAATGCCTATCTTCGTTCAAATTCGTCGATATCACGAATGCAGTTGCAGGTGAAATTGGCTCATGATGATTAGCAAACAGGAGGAGCACATCGGTAGCATGCATTTATATTTGTCAAGTGATGACCCGATCACCTTCAGTATCAACAGCTACGATGTATCCTTTGGATGTCGATCAAGTAACAAAAAACCGATAGACAAAAAACTCCCCTCAATAGAATGCAACTGATACGTCACATCTGTGCTAGAAATTATGTGTTACCCAGCTAGAGGCACGCATCACGTAGATTCAACATCATCACGACTTCCTTTCTTCAAGCGTTATCGTCCATGTGTGGCCACCGCACTGGGCTGGGCTGCCTATCATCAACTCCTCTTCGCCGGCCGCGCGCTTTCTTCACCTTAGCTCGGACTCGTCCTTGCCTGCCTCGGTCTTCAAAGTTCAGCATCCAGTCTAAAGTGAGGATGTCTGTTCCAGCATCAGTTCCCTCCGTCACCCATCGGTATGGGGATTTGAGAAGGATCTTCGCCTCGATATTGAAGTAGCCCCAACCAACTCGACGGACCTCGAATGGTGGGCCGTCAAGGGTGAGCTGGGGAGGGTGAAACGTAGGGTGCTATCCAGCCTGTTACCATATATCACCTTACACCAAAAGAACACCCATATCCTGGAACAAAACATACCAAGTTTATGCGAATCTGATGCACGATCTCAGATCTGGAACATTTCACGAAAAATGTCCAGTCATGTTGATTGTCCGAACCTGGCGATGCCCGTACCAGACTATGCTTGTTGCCTATCAATATTACCATGCTTTCGATACCGGCGACTCCCACGCGAGCCTCGTCTTCTTCCACCGCGCGCTCACGCCATGTATCTGGATATTTCTCCTCTAATGTCCTTGCTAGATCGCGGTCCAGCGCTGCCGTCGTAGCGGTTCGGCACATTGGACAGTTTGCTTGCAAATTTGCTCGATCGCTCAGGGCCTCGATATCGGCCAGGTCAATGTCGACATTGGATGGGCTGATGTGGTTCAGGGAAGAAGCATCCGCCCATTGTGCCATGCACGACCCGCAGAGAAGATGGTTGCATTGTGTTCGGACAGGTTCGTAGAGGAGAAGGTGACAGACTGGACACAGGTCGTCGTGTGCGATACTTTCGGACGGCGGGTTTGGGGCAGCCATAGGAATGCGCTCAGTTGCTAATCTTTTTTGAAGGCGACCACTTCGTGATGGGATTTGAGACGGATGACCATCTCAAATTTTGGTCGGAAGCAGAGCATATTTATAGTTGAGCAATGGTCAGAGTCTACCTGTAAACATTGATCATCGCAGCCATCATCATCCATCAGGCATCCATGAGCACAGCACGGTCCACCGCGGGGTAGCAGGCACGTGAGGTCGCGATCACATCGAGCAACCCCTGGGCAGATCTACCAAAACAGGAAAATTGTCATTGTTGGTGGCAACAACTGCCTCAATGGCCAAGTGTGCCACAGAGCTACAATTTCCGAGGTATGAATTGTAGAAAAGCCCATCCTGATCCCGTGACAGCTTTGTATCGCAAGTGAATCCGACGCAGTCGAGATATTGCTCACATATTGCGTGGTAGGGTAATGTCTGGCATGCTGATATCGTCCCCTTCCATCAGACCCATGATATACCGGCTACCGGAAAACCAATCCTGGACCGTGTTCTGTCCCATTGCAACTCCATCGAACGCGTTTAGATGATCACTTGATTCTGCAGCGTACGATGTAACGGGCCATGTCGTGTTCGGTGCTAGGCCAAGCGCACTCAAATACGGATCGAATTGATTAACGTTGATCCCGCTGAAGTCGTTCTGGGCGCGTTGTGTTCCGTAGAAGCCCACTGGGTCGGCGGTAGATCGATGGGCCTCAGCTTCCTTGGTCTTCGCTTCAATGTAATGTTTTGCTACCAGCAAGAATAGGTGGCACATTTTGTATAGTTTATCAGCGCCTTCAGAGGTACTCCTGCATGTCTCAAGAGAGAGGACAAACTCCGAGAGAGAGTACAGATCCTGCTCATGGCAATGTGTAACTGCGTTTGTGAACAAGACGATGAAGGGTGTGAATGGTGCTTGCAAGATTGCCCTATACAGTGTTCTTGTCACTAGCCGCACTTTGGTAAGTATAAGGGACAAGGACATACCAATGAACATAGCCCGTCCACAAGACCTCGTTTCCTTTGTGATTGAATTGCTTACTGCACGATTGGTGAGCACTCAAAGCAGCTCGAGATGATTCCAGACACTCTTCACTGAAGCTAACATTGTCCGCACTCATGGCGCGCTGGATGAGTGACGTGTTAGAGTAGTGGAGAACCACATCTGCATGGGCACCGGAAGGTCAGATTCTCATCGTTGCTGAGTTAAGTAAGACATGAACATACCTGAGTAGTAGAAAACGTCCCCAATAGCATCAAAGTCTACGCATCCTATGCATGTAAGCATTTATTAGGGCGTAGAAGTCATGTCACTTATCGTTACGTACCCTTTCTGGATGATGCAGTACTGAATGGTGAGCTATGCGAAGCCGATGGCTGTATGCCTGGAGTGCCCCCTGCATTGAACTCCGGGATTGGCGGGCCACGATTGTTAGACCTGGACGGGGCAGAGGGGGGGCGGTGGCGGTAGCCGCGGTCGACGAAATCGATGATGCTGCCGTTGCCACGTTCTGACCAAGCTTGATTCATGGCGTCCACGAGCTCCGTAGCGATACGTGCTCTCTCCTCATGAGGTCTTAGAAATGATGCAGGACTGAATAGCTGTTCGTATATACGACCCTGTATCTGCGCGACTTTTATCCAGTATACCTGTATTTCGAATCCTTTGAGATAGTTGGCGGAGCGGCCCAACTCGCCAGGTACGACGAATGGTAATGACATGTCCCAGTCTTGAATTAATGAAGCACGGCCCAGCCGAAGAGAAAGCATTTTGTCTAGAGTGTATATAAACCAGAAGCTGTGTATCTTTGCTGCACGTTCCTCTGCACTGTCATCTTTCATGGACGATATGCGATGATAGCCCAGAGAAGTAGCAAGTCCGATGGCTGTAGAGTTCATGATCCAGCATAGAGATGGTTTTGCTATTTCTACTGTATAGGATGCCTGCCCAAGTTAAGTATGCTTCTAGAAATGGGAAAATAGTGTCAAATTGCAGGAAGCATACTTACCGCCATCAGAAGTGCTTGAATGTTCTCGTATGAGGCTGGGATTAGCAGGTCTAATTGGCTCATGCCCATCTCCATCTGCACTCGACTTCGGCGTGTGTACTCTGGGTAATCTTCCATCTCGGATTGAGGAATGTCATAGTATACGAACTCAGTGAAGAGATTATACAAGACTCCATAGCAGAAAATTCGGCGGCATGGTGAGCATTCCTCGGGGGTATCATATACTTCTCGCATCATAGTTTTCACATTCTGCAAGTTCAGGAACGGGACTGGCCAGGGTTAATGTATACTCTGCATGCTGTAGGGATCGTATATTCTCACATATGACAGCGAGGCACATAGTTGGTTGCGCTAGAGTGTATTAGCGAGAACATCTTAATGACATGGATACCTGTCTCACTCACTAGCTGCTCGATCTAGAATGCTCTCCACGATATCCCATGGCGGCCGGTCCAAGTTTGTTGCCTCATTCTCAGATAACCTTTTCTCGAAGAATGCAGCTGCTTCGGTGGAGGCAGACGTGAGAACATTCTGCCTGCCTACCATGTCTTGCAAGGAGTTAAGCGTGGCCTTGATCTCGGCGTTTTGGCTGATGGAGGGTGTGCTCCCAATGGCCTTCTCAAGCACCTCTCGTGCAAAGCTGGATTGGGTGTGCATGGTAGTCTCGCCCTCGAATGCAGCTGGTGTGCCCACCTGCACTTCGGCAATCGAATTTGGGCTTCTGCTCGCTTTGTAGGAGCGGCCCTGACTGCCTTGCTCAGGACTATCTTTGCGTAGATCTATATTCTCAAGTTTGACTGTGAGTTTCTCGAGGACGGCTTCAATGCCCGCGAGCCGATCCTCGATACGGTCAATCTTTTTTTCATATTCATCTGAAATGTGTACCCTCTGCTTCTGTGCCTTTTGTGTAGGAGCAGTCGTTTGACAGGCTATACCATCACGAATTGATATTAGCAGGATCTCAAAGAAACAATGTCATGGGTTCCGTATGCCAACAAGCACCTAGGTGACTATCCACAACAGGCTGGTGTAACGAGGGTAGTGTGCGGGAGATTGGCTTACTCAATTTGCTTGCTCTGCAATTGGAACATGGGGTTGAACGGTCACAGCGAATTTTACGCGATCTGCAGGCATCGCAGGCGCGCTGGATCCGAGCGGAGCCATCAGCGGCAACGAGCACATCCATCTCGTCTTTGCCTGTGGTGGAATCCATAATGGAGTAATCAGGATGCACTTGGCATGCCGTTGGCGTTCGGAACGCGAGGAAAGCGATGCGATGAGTGGAGCGGAAAGGAGGCTGGATGAGAACACAGTGTGGTGGAGTGCGCAAAGTGTGACTGTATTGTTGCTGCGGTACTGAACGGACTGCTGGAAGCCTTACTCCATGGGTATCGACATGTGCGAGGTACTCGTAATGTCTCTGCTCTGAATGGGTTGCGTTGAGTATTACTGGGAAGTACAAAATGCGATGAGTGTATCTTTTTTTTCTCTCGTTTTGCTTTGCTCTAAACTACTCTGTACTATATCGAAAGTATCTGCCTGGCCTAATTACTGGTGGTTGGACTGTTGATGAGGCGGAATCCACGGGCTCCGGTCGCCAAGCCAGCCTCCACTACCTTTGAATGGATGTATTACGTAGATATCCTGCCTCTGCATCACCAATCCCCAGCAATTAATTCCTCCGTATACTCGTATATCCTCGCACTTAAGCCATTCTGCAGGGAATTCTGACTCATTTCGAGTCTTTCGTAGTAACAATGGAAAACATTCTTGTAACGCTTCTACCAGTGAACCGTGTCTAACGCCCTTGCGTGTTACGAAGGGCTCTACCCCCTCCACACTTGGCAGAAAGAAGTTGGCTTATAATACTGTAAGTAGAATAAGAGTATATATCGATGGAATCGTTGTCGTTTGGACCGATCCACGAGTAGTCTACAAAGAAGATAGTTATTACCCAAACCGACCTTGTTGCATTGACATCAAATCAGCGCCTGCGCATACCCTTCTTGGTTTGTTCCCAAATTCGTTATGTTCTTTTTCCTTGGCTTGCCCCCCTATGTTCTCTCTGTGAATCTCTAGGTCTCTCGGGTTCCACGGGTCCGTTTCGTGCTGACCAGACGTTCCGCCTAGCACTAATACCATTCGACGCATCTAGGTACATGTACCCGCAATCTGCGATCGTTTATATCCCTATGCGATCCGCCAGCTCTTGACTTTCCGAGCCACCCTCACCCCGTTTTCCCTATGACGAAATCAGAAAATCAAGAGAGGCCCAACAGCCGACAGCAAAGTCCAGCTCCTGACGTCCAAGACAAGAAAGCGGAAAATAGCAAAGAGGAGCGAAAGAGTAATGGCCTCGCTAGCTATTGGGTATGTTCTACTATGTTGATTGCACATATGTAATAAACTAATTTCGTGCCAGCGCATTTTCAGATATGCGGATCGTACAAGCTGGATACTCAACATAATTGCAGCGATTGCAGCGATTGCAGCAGGGACCATCCTCCCTTTGATGGACTTAGTCTTCGGAAAATTCGTCACAACATTCACAAGATTCGGAACTGGAACTCTTACACCCGCCGAATATCGATCAGAGACAGCTAAATTCACGTAATTTGCCTTGCCTTAAGATATCATCGCAGAACCGCTCAGACTGACTCTTTTAAGGATCTGGTTTGTTTACCTTTTCGTGGCAAGATTTTGTACAGTCTACATTCATTCGGTATGGCTTTCATGGCGATCTAGTGCGAAAGTGTACTGACTTTACAGGTGTGCGTCTCGGTGGCTGCTATCCGTACTACAAAAGCTTTGAGGGTAGACTTTCTTCAGAGCACTCTTCGACAGAATATCGCTTTTTTTGACGCGGCAGAATCTGGCTCAATTTCCACGCAGGCTGTGGTCAACGGAAACAACGTCAATAACGGAATCTCAGAGAAGCTGACACTGACCATACAGGCACTGTCACAGTTCGTCTCTGCTTTTGTCGTTGCCTTCGCAGTCCAGTGGAAGCTCACTTTCATACTCTTGAGTATTGTTCCGACAATCATAGTTGTTACCGGTATATGCATAGGCATTGATGTTAAACAGGAAGGATCGATTCTCGAAATCTACTCTCAAGCTTCATCTCTGGCTGAGGAAATGTAAGCCACACACATGGTTTTCAGAGATCGCTTGACGTGTGCTAATGGCAGAATTGTAGGTTTTCTACGATGAGGACAGTTCATTCATACTGGCTTCATCCTCTCTTGTCTCGTAAATTCGATGGCTTTCTAGCTGCGGCGATGAAGATTGGCATGAAGAAGTCGCCCAACTACGCAGTTCTCTTCTCCACTGAGTTCTTTTGTGTCTATGCTGGATACGGCTTAGCTTTCTGGCGTGGGATTCGTATGTTTGCATCTAGGGAGATCGATCAACCAGGCGAAGTATTCGTTGTGATCTTTGCAGTTATCGCTGCTGCTACTGCGTTGACGCAAATTGCCCCCCAAATCCTCGTCCTTACGAAGGCTACATCGGCGGCAGAAGAGCTTTTCCGCACCATCGACACGATTTCCGAAATCGACCCTCTTTCGAAAGAAGGAAAAGTACCTGAGGAATGTCTAGGAAGTATAGAGATCAAGGACGTGCACTTCTCGTATCCTGCGAGAGCAGACGTTCCTATTCTTCGTGGTCTCACTTTATCCATTCCCTCGAACAAAACCACCGCACTTGTAGGCGCTAGTGGATGTGGGAAATCAACAATGTAAGATATTTCGGTAATCCCCATTAATGATGGTACTGAACATTAAGTAGCGTCGGATTGTTGGAGCGATGGTACAATCCAGCCAGTGGATCAATCACCTTGGATGGCGTTGCTCTCCAAGACATCAACCTTAGCTGGCTCCGGTCAAATATGCGCCTGGTTCAGCAAGAGCCGGTACTTTTCAGCGGGACCATATACGAAAACGTTGCATATGGCCTGTATGGGACTGAAAAGGCTAACCTTACGAAAGACCAGCAACGTGCCCTGGTAGAGCAGGCATGTCAAGATGCATATGCCGACGAGTTCATAAACCGACTTCCAAAGGTACACATTACTCCGTTTCCCGGTCACAATCTTATACAACATTAGGCTGCCCGACAATGCACAAGTTGGAAAACTGCAGGGGAATCATGGCTAACAGCTTCCTATTTCACAGGGATACGAAACAGAGGTCGGTGAACGCGCAGCGATGTTATCCGGAGGGCAAAAGCAAAGGCTTGCAATAGCCCGCAGCATTGTATCAGATCCACGCGTGCTATTGCTCGATGAAGCAACCTCTGCACTTGATCCAAAAGCAGAGCGCATTGTTCAGAAAGCGCTTGACAACGTCTCAGCAAACCGCACTACGATAGTAATTGCCCATAAACTGTCTACCATCCGTGGTGCTGACAATATTTGCGTACTGTCCAGCGGGAACGTCATCGAACAAGGTACACATGAGCAGCTCCTAGATGCGGATGGCGCATACGCGCGTCTTGTGCGCGCCCAGGACCTAGGTCACGCTGGCGAAAAAGATGATCCAGAAAAGAGTCAGACAGAAAAGCAGGATCTGAGCCTTGTTCGCACGCAGACTCATGTGACGAACGCAGAAGACACCAAAAAAGACCAAGGAATGCGCGACGGAATCAATTATGGCCTTGTAAAGTGCATCTATCTAGTTCTCAGCGAACAAGGAAAACTATGGCCATGGTTCATCCTTCTCACCATAGCGGCGGTGGCTGGAGGATTGACCTTCCCGGCCCAGGCAATCCTGTTCTCTCGTGTTGTGAACGCATTTCAATTACCTCCGGGCGAGTCGGTGGATCAAGGTGACTTTTATGCCTTGATGTTCTTCGTAGTCGCGCTTGGGAACTTGGCTGTTTATGCAATTATTGGATGGGCGAGCAACGTTGTGGCGCAGGTATGCGAGCATGAATCACGCTCAGGAAGCTTTCTTTGATTTGCATCTGAACTGACATCTTGCAGCATGTTTCACGCCACTATAGACTGGAGATCTTAGAGCTGATCCTCAAGCAAGACATGGTTTTCTTTGACGAAGAAGAAAATGCAGCTGGAGCGCTCTCATCCCGCCTTTCCCTATATCCAAATAATCTTGTTGAGTTATTAGGCTTCAACCTTATGCTCATCCTCATCAGTTGTGTCAATGTTATCTCGAGCTCCATCTTAGCTCTCATCGTTGGGTGGAAGCTTGGTTTGGTGGTGGTATTTGGAGCCCTACCCCCGATGATAACGGCGGGATATCTTCGCATTCGATTGGAATTCAAACTAGAAGAGGCAACAAGCAAACGTTTCTCGAGTAGCGCTGCGCTTGCTTCTGAAGCTGTATCCGCTATACGCACAGTCTCCTCGCTGGTACTGGAACGATATATCATGGAGAAGTACCACGAGCGCCTTGATGGAGTTGCCGGACGGTCTGTAAAGGCTTTGATATGGACCATGTTCTGGTATGCCCTGACACAGTCTATCAATTTCTTGGCCATGGCCTTGGGATTCTGGTGAGTTCTCCATAAGTATCGTCTGGTTCCTTGCTAAATCTTCTAGGTACGGAGGCCGTCTTATCTCATACTACGAATACACGACTTCGCAATTCTTCATCATTTTCATAGGTAGGGTCTTCGATTTTCCTAACCACAGAGATAGGGTTAAAGCTAACAGTTGAATAGGAGTGATATTCGCCGGTGAGGCAGCAGCATCCTTTTTCTCATATACTACGAGCATCACGAAGGCCCAAACGGCCGCAAACTACCTGTTCTGGCTACGAAGGCTCGAACCAACAGTGAAGGAGGACCCAAGCAAACCACCGCATGGTGACAGGGATGAAAAAGAGGAGCCAACTCGCATTGAATGCCAGGAGGTCAACTTTGTTTACGCAAGCCGAGCCAATTCGAAGGTATTGGATGGCATTGATATCGATGTGCAACCCGGACAGCACATCGCCCTTGTTGGGGCATCGGGCTGTGGCAAATCCACAATGATAGCTCTTCTCGAACGTTTCTACGATCCGATATCTGGAAAAATCAATTTCAATGGGTTGTCCCTAGCCGATCTGTGTCCCCGAAAGTTCCGCTGTAGGGTTTCCCTAGTACAACAGGAGCCCGTTCTGTACCAGGGTTCCATCCGAGAAAATATAGCTATGGGTGTCGATGAAGATGTCACTGATGCGCAGATTGAAGACGCTGCCCGGCAATCGAATATCTTGGATTTCATCACCTCCTTACCCGAGGGATTCGCAACGATGTGTGGAAACAGGGGGACGCAACTCTCAGGAGGCCAGCGACAACGTATCGTCATCGCGCGGGCTTTGATTCGGCAACCGAAACTCCTTCTTCTTGACGAGGCAACATCGGCCCTGGACACGGAAAGTGAAAAGGTGGTTCAGCTGGCGCTGGCGAAAGCACGATCAGGGCGAACGACTGTCGCAGTCGCACATCGATTGAGTACAATCAAAGATGCGGATGTTATCTTGGTGTTTTCCAAGGGTCAAATCGCGGAAAAGGGTACACACTCAGAACTTTTATCCAAACGAGGCATGTACTATGAAATGAGTCTCGGCCAGAGTCTTGACAGGAGTATTCCGGCTTAGTCCAAGGGATAGACGGCATGTACTATATTTAATGTAATCATATCTTCTCTCTATTGCCAGAGTCCTTCGGACTCTGCACGTGGCAATCATTAATAAAATAAACGTGTACCTACCTATAAGTCGCTTTATGAGGAAGGATACAATTAGAACCTTGGTACTTGTTTCGACCCCTGCGTGTATGAATTACAGCTAACTTCCTGTACTTGGATCTGCTATTGATGGGTATTTATCTGAAGTGGGCAGGCAGTGGTTCGTTCTGCTCATTTCGGCACCGTCGTTGTAGGGCTTACCACGATGGCATCTCCAGAGCCGAACCGTCAGAGCTCATTCTCTTATGAATTGTCTCATCAAAATGATGTGAGGCTGGATGAGACTTTTGTGCGATTGGCTGTTACATTCTATTTATGGCTCGATACTCTATATACACAAAAGTCGCTCCCCTAACTATGCTTTGCATCCTACTTAGCCTTTCGTGGAATGTACAATGTTCCCACTTGACAAAGTACTACAGTATCTGCTTTGGCATTTTCCTGTCTCGTTAGAATCTTGCACCTAATTCACCGTCTCCTGAACATTCTCACCCCTCTTCATATAGTCAGCCAGCCATTCGTCAGAAACCCAGATTTGTTCAAAGCGATGTCGAGAGATGAGTCTCATATGCTCAGGGCATTCTGTCCAACTTTCAACACCGAACAGTTCATGCTGCTCAGCTGCCCACCGAAGGTTCTCCGCCCATCCACTGACATCTCCGGGATGTGGTTGATCGATATGGTGCAGCATCCGAAAAGGAGGGTAATCTCGCGAGCACAAGAATGCGTACGGACTGAATATGCTGGTTACGGCCGGATATCGAAATGTTCCGAAAACCATTAGAAGATTCTGGGTATCCGCAGAGTCCCATTTAACCGAGTCTGGTGCGGTCGCAAGAGTTGCAGGACGACGAACATAGTTCATGAAGTCGGGATGGGACGGTAGCACACGTCCAAACCTGTTTGCTTGTAAGCTCGTTTGCCCTGAATCGCTTGGTGATGAGATGGAGATGGCATCTTGTCCCATTGTAGTACCGATAGTACCAATAACTTCCCCAGACAAAGTTTTTGTTCGTTGCATCTGTGCGGGCAACAGCCTTGGAGTGCCCTTTGGTATTCCGGTATTGAGCAGCATAGGAGATTTATGAGGCTCTAGTTGATTCGGTGAAGCCATTGGACGTGGTGTAGTTGTGAGCGACATAGTTGCCGATGTTGACTGAGAAGCACGTTTCCTTGCGAGGTTGATGTATGTGTTTTGCTTGACCCACTTGTCCCATTTCTCAAGAATGTATCGATCTGTATGCTCCGTACTTGGCGGATGAGGCCCACCTATGTGTTCCAAGAGCTCGTCGTAGTGTGTGGGGTATTGCCAGTGCTCGTTGGGGTGTTCGACAGCGTAAGTGACCATCCTGGTAAGATCTAACGCATCGTTACCAGCAGGGTATTTCTTGACTCCATTTGCCAAGTGGGAAAATGGAATCGGGCCTGCCGGATCTCCTTTCTCTCCTATTTCGCATGGTGTCTTGAATCCGGCAACACTGAGATCTTCTTCGTTCCATGATGCAGCAATGTCTTTATGCCACAACTCGTGGATCCCACAAGTCCAACCGTCGAAGCCGGCCTTTCTCATAGTTCGGTAGAGCAACGATCCACAGATGTTGGCGCTCCATTCGTTTTTTTGCGGGAACCGATTGGTACTGATTATTCCGTGAATACCTTGCCTGGTACCGCCGTTTGAAAAGAATCGATAAACCACGTCTGCACACCTGAGACCGCCCGGGAGAAATGTTAGAATCTCAGCCGCGGTGAGATTGGCTGATGCCGGGAAGGGGAGATTCTCCAAAAGCATGATGCTATGAGTGCTGAAGATCCTCTCGATTGCATTAGGTACTTGACGAAGGATGCGCCGACTCTGCTACTGCAACAGGGTGTCGTGGAAAGAAGAAAACGAAATTGATTGGCTTTGTGTTGGCAATCAAATGCGGGTGGGCCTGGGCATTGTTTACATATTTTTGTTGTTCATTCACAATGTGACAATCTTATCCCACCTTCACTACCTCTGAAAGGTGGCAGACAGTGTTTGTGAGTAAGCATATGCTCCTTTACTTCGCCCGAATAGTAGACCGTGATTCTAGAACACTCCAGGACTCTCATTTAACTCCTCTGGAAGATGGTAGGTGGTAATTCTGCAGTAAACAGACAATGACTGCATCTTCCTTTGTGTGTTAACTTCACTGTGGTTTGGTTTGGCGGGTTTGTACCTTTTCTAGATTGTATATGAAGACCATCTTTGCACAATGCCCACACCTGCTACCACAACTTTGTTTATACACATCTATATCCGTTCACTACTAAAGCGTGACCAACCGCTTTCCAAGATGATTATTCAACAAAATCAGTTGCCTGTGAGTCTCCCAGTAAGGCCATCTGTCTCAATCAATTGATTACTAACGCATATCAAGTTTCTCCAGAGCCTGCAACATGGCTCGGGGTTCGGTAAAGGACGCCTTTGGCGAGGGCGCTCCCCCTTCCAACTTAGACTTTCCTAGAGGAAACCTCACGGCCGCTGAAATTATAGCCTACTTCCCACATTGGCTGAAGAGTGTGGATGTGATCCAACGATTTGCCAACAATGGAGCAACGGCCAAGGTTATAGCACAAATGATGAATAGGTTCCGTACTTTTGACCACCACATAAGTTACCCGGCAAATTCTATAACTATAATGATGCAACACCCCATGCGGCGACAACACCCACAGTGGACGCTTGGTAAATACATAACCTTCCTCACAGAAGCTGAGAAAAGAGCTTGGAATAACCTGAATATCGACGTGGGTGGTTTTCGAACTCCTCGCATCACTCATCCAAAGGCCGGCAATATGAACCACGCCGCAAACCACCCAGTGCCACCCATAAACTTTCGTGACCTCGCCAGACACATCAAGCAACATCCCACTGGGGACGATGCCCTTGACCTCACGCGGTGCGTACAGTATGCAATCAATAACCCAGAGCGGGAATGGCTGTTCCCAAGAGACTTTCAACGACTCGTCAACCGCATCGGCGGGCCCAAGCAAGTGTCAAATGGTAATCTCGACCGTGCTGTATTCACACGTTACGCAAATGGAGGCCGTATAGGGCATCCCATACAAGTAGGACCGCCCCCTCCTCCTCCTCCTCCTCCTCATCCTCCTACTATTAATCCTCCAATTCAGCCTTCTCCTCATCCTGTTCTTCCTGCCGCTCCTGCTGCTGGCTCAAAGCGGAAGCGTCCATCATGGGAATCTCAATCCGAGGCATCTGCATCATCCAAGCGTCCCCGTATAGATAACCCATCGGAAGAATCGGAAGAAAATGTGCAAGAAGACATAGAAGAAGCTACGGAACAAACTACAGAACCAAACATAGAGGAGGCTGTAGAAAATGTAATAGGGGAATTCGTACGCAGATCCGTGGATGACGCCGTGGAAAAAAATCACGATAATCCTGAAAGTAACGAAGATGAAGTCGAAAGCGCTGACACAGATGAACTGGATTCGTATACTCACCCAGGGTTACATGCGCCAGCGACCTTTTCAAGTACTGGCTACAGTCAGAGTACTGGTTTTGTAGGACATATTGACAAACGGCATAAGAGGCCCAGACCCGTCGAGGAAAGTGACGGTGATGATAGCACTATTCCACCGAAACGCCCCCGTCTGTTGGCTCAAGAACACACGACGGACATTCATTTGCCAGCAACAGATGGCCTCTCACATGACGGTTCTGGAATGTCCCAATACGGGTACATGGGCAACGAACATGGAAACTTCAGTTTCTGTCCCTACTCTCTGACTTCTGTTACCCCAGATCCCGCTGGAAGCACTCCAGGATATTTCGATAATATCCAGAACACAACTCCGACACCAGTGTTTCCGGAGACGGTCACCCCAGCCCCTGATCCTATATCCCAACCGGTGCAAGAAAGCCAGACCGAAGGAAACAAAGAGAAACCACCGCCGTATCTTGAACCATTACCACTGCCAGAATTTAGACCCATCATACATTTCTATAATGTGCACGAGTATGCGGCAGACGGTGCTGTCGACCAATGGGATTCCGCATACGATTTCTATCGCAGGACCGCGTATGGGATTGCCTTACCAAGGCTGGAAGCGCCACACCGCGAGCTGCATCGACTGAGCGTACCGAACGACGGAGACATAGGCGAATTTGCGGAAAGTGTCCGTTGGGCGAGGCAACAATGGGACTGGTACGGATCGGTCTGGCTCGAGAATCCATTCTCGCTGGCTTTTATATATGAGCACCGTAAAATGACCTTATGGCACAGCGATGTCCTCGATAAGCTTTTATGAGACGATGATCAAGATGAGTCTGTATGAAAGTTATATAACCTATGACGAATATTTTTAGTAATCAGTGGTGGCGGGAAAACGACTGGCACCGACTGGTCTCGGTGTAAACGAAAACCGTATATTATACCCACTGGGGAAGGATGCAGGGGGATCATCTTGATAGTTTTGCACGATCTTGTAATTTCGTACGATTTGATATTTTCGCAAGGCGAGAAAAGGTTCAATAGCGAGGAGCGGAATCCCCATCGATGAAAGATGCGAGGATGACTTGTCGTTTTTGCGTAGCGCCGAGAACAGGGTTGACTTGGTTAAGTCGGGTAACGATTCAACGAGACTCACATGGACGGCAAGTATGTGGAATATTTGATATTGTGTTGTAACAAAAGCTTCCAACGTGAACAGAGTGATACCTCGTAAGTACACAGCATCCTTATTGGACCTGATGGTAAGGGAAAGAGTGACGAGGTGGTGGCTAATGCATGTGCATGCATGTGCCGATGAGGTGCCGTCGACTGTTCGGCTCGCATGCTGTGTTTGCTAGGGATTAACATTGTTTTTACTTCTTTTGCCATGTAGCTTGATTCTATTGGAGTAGGTTTGGAACGGGGTTTTGACACATGGTTTGGTCCATGTCAAGGACTAAAGCTTCGTCGAACCTTGCTGTGATTAAAGTTAGCTACATAACCTGACGGCGGAGTACTAACACTGACCTTTGACAATGGTGCCGTCCTGGCCCGAATCTACCATGGTCTCGTTTAGCCCACATACTTGTACAAGGCCTGGAACTTCATATAGTTTCGAACCGAGAGTCACTCTAGTAAATACGACATTGCAGATGCTGCTCTCAGCGACTTGGGTGAGGGTCATTCATAACTACAATGTAGATGAATAATGTGTACTTTGTGTCGCAAGGGGAGATGCGCACAACTGCGCTGTGTAGGTAATGCTCCTGTCCCTGAGACCCTGAACTTGTACGCGCGACATTATGGAGATACCGTCTGCGAACCGCCGTTACAGGCTGTGCGCCACTCTCAACCCTTACTCCCAGACATGAACTGTGCCTGGGATCAACCCTCGTGGCAAAGCGTTATGAAACGTGCTTCTTCCTCCCCATGTTTGCAGCCACGACGATCCTCCCGAGTCATGCTAGTGTTCAATCAAGGTTTACGTGGTGAAGACTAGCGCCATGAGTCTACACCCCGATTCGCTCATCTTCACACACTTGCAAGAGTTTGTGCATAGTTCTAGAGTCTCTTTCTTGGGGAGTTTCTTGGGGAAAGTATAGATAGCAGATAAAGTTTACAATATTCACCTGAAGATCAGCCGAACACCATGTTTATTCCCGTCATGGTTCATGCGTGATCAACTTATAAGACAAAGACCGCCCTGGTTCGGCCCCTCCCACGACATTGGCGCTCGACAATGGGCGTTTATACGTTCTTTCAGGCATTCTTGTGCCTGCTCTTTTTGTTGCAGGCAACAGCACATAATTTCACACTCGACAGCCGGGCACTGTCCATTGGAGATGTACCGAAATGCGGCGTTCGTTGTCCACTCCATGTGTACATACCTTGAAACAGCTAACATATGTACAGTTGCAGTGTCTTATTCAGCTCGTCCCAGCCAGCGGTTGTCCCCTTGATGATTACGAATGCCAGTGTCGAAACGAAGATCTCGCAAAGGGTGTCTCATCATGTTTACTTCAGAAATGTACAATGTCAGACATCTTAGGTAAAGTGAACTCCACCTGCACAGGGTTTACCATGTTTTAACGATCATGGGATGCAGATACTGCCAGAGTTCAAGCGGTCATGTGCAATCTTTCCACTGAGGATAAATCTCATGACGTAATGCTGTATATATCTCTCAACTATGCCGTTGCGTTTACCTTCGTGACAATGCGCTTTGTTGGAAAACTCTTGTCCAAACGCATCACGCCTGATGATTGGATTATCGTAGGGGCAATGTTGCTTGCAGCTCTGCCCTCTGGTTGCATAATCACGAGTGAGTTTACTGTTTGCGCAGTCACGTTGCCGATAAAGGCTGACTCCAGCAACAGTGACAAAAATTGGATTTGGGAAGCATCTCTGGAATCTGGAACACGGCCAACTGAAAGAATGCCTTCGACTTTTCTATGTTGCATGGTCAAGCTACATCCTCGTTCTTGGACTCATCAAGGTTTCCCTCATCATGTTTTACGTCCAGATCTTCCAGTATCCAAAGTTTCGCGTCATCGCTTATACGATATTGGTGTATATCGTGCTATCCACGTTGGTGATTTTCCTTGCGACAATCTTTACGTGCACACCAATCCCATCTTTCTGGAACCGCGATATCAATGGGAAATGTCTCGACATAAACGCCTTGGCTTATGCAAATAGCGCCAATGCTATTGCGCATGATGTTATCTTGTTGATCCTTCCCTTGGTGTGTATTCGTAAGCTCAACATGGCCCGGTATCGCAAAATTGCCGTGGGTGCCATGTTCTGCATTGGAACTTTGTACGTCATTGGAATTTCTTTCAGCCGACAACAACTAACGTCTGGCAGTGGTTGCATTACTACTATCGTACGCCTACACTCTCTCTTGACATTCAAGATTGGCATGGACCCAACGTGGGATTACGTTCCCGTAACCATCTGGACTGGACTGGAACTTGGTAGCGGCTTCGTCTGCGTCAGTCTGCCCTCCATACGCATTCTTCTTAAGATGATCCTCCCAAAGAGGTGCCTGAACTTCTTCACGTCTATCAAGAGCAACTCCAGTCGAGATCGTAGCATCCCAACACCTATGCATCACCGGGAAGGAAGCAGGGGCAAGAAAGCAAGAGAAACGTGGTACAATCTATCGGTCCAGGGGGGAACTGATGATGGGTCAAATGAAGAAGGTCTCGTTGAGAATCCTTCTCAGAAGGAATATAGAAGAGACGGTATTTGGAATATTGCAGAGCGATGGCCGACAGAAATAAGTACGGTGCATCTTACGAGAACGAGTGTTACATCGCATGTTTCTGGGGATTGCGAAAGCCTCAGAGAGGAGGAGTGTGAAAGGCAAGAAGCCAAGCCCTCAAATTATCGACATTTATGTCTGAGCTGTGGAAGTCAAAGTGACTTGATCACGGCCCTACCAAGGATAGGTTGCTTACCAGATCAAAGTTTTAGTCGTGATGACCCACATCACCCTCATAGAAATTCCTATGACCAAGCGTAAAATATGTATCACCACGAATTATTGAATAGTAATAGTAAATTTAATGTTAGTATTTAATCTTGTATGAAAGTTTGTCAGCGTGCTCCTTTCTGTTCTTGTTTCTACAGTATTGCTAACGCATTGGGCGGACTACCAACACCGCCAGGTACATTCCCAGGTGAGCTGGTAAGCAGGAAATGCCAACGTCCTAGCTCTTTACATGCCGTAGCAAGCTCTTCCAAATGCCACAATTCACCAATTGGCATGCCCCAGAGAGGAAGCAAAGTAGCGTGGAGACTCTTCTCTAGACTTGGCGACGGCCACGCCTCGAAGTTGGCCGAATCGGTCGCCGCGGCTGCGAAATAGTTGTCGTGCAAGAAATCCTTCATATCTTCTGAGGCCTGCAGTCCTGAGTAACTCTGTTCGAATGCATCCATTGCTGCCCGCTTCTCTCTTTCAACAGCGTTCAAGGATGCGTATCGGCTCAACCAGCCTGTTCGAACGAGCAGAATATCACCAGTTTCGAAGTTTACACCCTGTGACCTGGCACATTCACTTAAGTCGGAAGCGGTGATCGGATGATCGGTAAATGGGTCATAGGACTCCTTTTTCCAGCCATAAACATCTAGGAGGACGCCACGACCGACGATGCCTCTTTTCGCCCAAGCATCGATTCCAAGTCGGGTTGTCAAGGAGAGGTCATCGCCTTCTTCTCGGGAGAGATCGTCAGTTTTGAGCCCGTTGTAAAAGAAACCACTCTTTGGATCAGCGAAATGGCGAAAACCGTCCCATTGGCTGCTTGATTGCGTATTGTATGTCAATTGGTCGTCGTTGAAAGCTCCTGGTCCAAGTTTGTGAATCTGGTGATGAAGACCTTTTCTTCCAAAAAGGGCTGGATCGGGTATGTTCAATGGAAGGTTCAAAGATACAACATGCCCTGTTGTCACGGAATTGGTAGCCTTGCGGATACGCTCTGCGGTAAGGAGGTTCAGTCGACCGAGCTGCTACAAGAAAGCTTTTCTCCATGCAAATGCATACAACAAATTACATGTCGTACCTCATCTGAGCCTCCCCAGAACCACTCAGAGTCTTCTGGTGTACCAGCTATGTGGGGCAAATCTGCTCTTCTTGGGAAGGTGGACGCTTCTCCATGAGGATCTAAACGCATATCTTTTGATGTATTGTTTAATGGCTTAATCGATCGTGAAAACGGTACGTTGTGTCACCTAGGATAATAATGTATCAAATTTACCGGTTACAGCACCGTTGGATTTGGTATGTGCTGTAATACCTTCGATGAGGTCGTCATTATTTCATAGCTGTTGTTATCGATAAAAGTATTCGTATTTCATCACACCACCACCCGTACTAACAACTACCTACAACATGCTGAGTTATACTGTACGTACAGCATGTACCCCGCCGGATCAATTTTGCTATGCCCCCCAAACAAAGCGACAGCTCGTCATCCATCAACCGCACTGTTTCGCTATCATTTCACCTGTCTATCAGACGATTATGCCCGTTACCTATGAACCCAAGGTCCGTCAGATTAAGTGCTTCTAATAATGCCATTTCAATACACGGATGGGGAACTGAGTCTAACCAACTGAGACCCACGCAATGCTCGATAACATATTTACGCCTCGATAGTAATCAGTAGTGATCGCCGAGTGATCGACAATGAATCAGTTTAGAATTCATCTACTCGTAGCACCTTATCAGGCCCAAGGAATGAGTTTGGGACGTCTGCTAGCATATTGGTGTCCGAGTCGTAAGGGCAAGACGGTAGTTTTAGACCGAGACTAAACCGATACTAGCAAGAAACGGCTGGATGGCTTCAAGCTGACTACGTTCGGTGACGCATAGGAATACGAGAAAGAGAGATGATCCTCAAAAGCAAAGAGCGTTGTCAGTCGGGGCGAACTTCTGTCAATGTTTCTCCGGAGACACATTTACGAGGATGTTGGACTTTCTGTAGTGACGTGGGTACCGCAGCCTGTCGTGAGCTTGCTATATTCAAAGCCTCTAGGGAACGTGGTCGGAACGTAGGTGACTTAGGAGATGACAACTCCAGAGATTTGCTCAAGTTTTGTTCAGCCTCCACTGAGCCGAATGTAAGCCAATGTATGACAATGGCATCCCAGGTAACTAGATGTAGCCATCAGTAAACAATTCTAGACTGCCTCAGTTGACGACTGGGCCCACTTACCGTCAAGGACACAAATGCCGAGACATATCAAGGCAAGCTCCCGTCCCTTGGTAATATAGAACTGAATCATGTTGGCAATGGTCGGCAGCATGATCAATATGCTTCCCGCAACGCTCTTCCATAGTAACGCCCTGATGTTTTTCTGGACTGCAGTCTCTTGTTGTCCGGCAACACTGACGATTCTCTCTCTATTGGCTGCAAATACCCCGTCCAAGGTAGCTATCCCATGGAAGCTGACCAACGGTCGGAGTAAGTAGAAGAACACGCCTGTCAGTGCCACATCAACCGCAATGTCGACCACCATGAATGGAATGGAAACCTTTCCCGGGATTCCCATATAACACCTGTTGTCTCCTCGCATTTCAATGATTGGGTGGAGGTATGCGTTGATGGAGACGCCAACAAATGAGGCGATAACCATCGCCATGCATCCCCAGTAGAGCCAGTCGCGTCTTCGCTGTACAAATGGGGCACGAACGACATGAACCCTCTCCACGAGGAAGATATATCTGCCGATATTAGCAACTGACTCGGATAGAGAAGCGAGCGGCAGCAGCATACATAACACCTTTGCTCGCGGTATAGAATATCAAGCAAACCCAGGTTGCAGCAAAGCACAGATTGTAATGTTCGAGACCTTGACCTGATAGCAATACCGTAGACGATATTAGGAACAGGATTACAAGACCATACAATAACAGGACGAGCATCGACGTTAGGTTCCGTTTCATCAAGGCATTCCGCCTCAATTTTGTGAACCGGGATCCTTCATACTGTCAGTCAGTCGCAAAGCGTGCGAGTCTTGCCACGAGTGGGGTCGCATACCTAGAAGGAAAGAGAGCACCATCATGCAAATTAATGATAGTACAGTGACTATCGTACGATCCCTCGGTGGTTCTCCTGTGGAAGTGTCCGTCTGGGTGTTTCGGCGGTCCAGTGCCGCGCCATAGCGGCGCTGCACGCCCCCGTCGGCAATGAATGGTAAGGCATCTACGGCAACGAGCCGAGTCAACCACAGCCAGACCATTTGCTTCATCCCCCTACCCTTCTGGTTGAAGATGTTGAAGAATCGACGCGTGGGCGAGGTGAGGGAAGAAGAAGATCAAGTGGCGCCGAAGGACGTGCAAGCTGCATTACATACATTGTGTGTTGTGGCTTCCAGCCCTTTGCCAAGGGAAAAGTTGATTTTTCCTAAACATAACTCGATTCTCGCTGAGGACTTGGACATGTCCTCGGACTCATTGGATCCGATTTCAGAGTTGTTCATGGGCAAGCGGGCTAGCGTCCGATTGGTGTTGTTGGCTTGTGTTATTCGACCGTCTCTGTAGATCTGGCGCCGGCCGAAAGTCAATTATCGGTGGCTTGAGGCTGGATCTACGACTAGCATTTGCGCCATACAAAAGTAATATGTACGTGACTCCCTTCTTTGGGTCTCTGAGTGGTGTTTCCTACGAAAGTCCAGAATATCAAGCCACTGAGAGGAAAACCCCAGGCTTTATTTAACAATGTACATTTCGAGGCTGGCTGGCATGGTCCCAATCTAGAGGGGCCAGTGTTGGAAATACCTGCATAGTAGCGTAACTTTATCGTGAACCAAGCACCACACTAGCCCTCAAACACGATCCACTGCGGGCAGTGTCGTTATGATGGACTTGATGAAGGATTAGAGTTTAAACTTGCGTCTTTCACACAGTGAATGTGGCCCCGAAAGTGCGTGCTACGAATGAAATACAGATTCGAAATTATGCTGAACAAGTTTCCTTTTGCGATTGGACGTATCGTTACTCCGTACAATAAATAGTAATAACGAGCCATCGTAACGATTTCAATGCACTTCTAATATCCTAATAACCCACACAATATGGATCCTCGAATTCTTGTTATTGTCACCGCAATCATGCATTTCCTATATGGGAAATATCAAGTTTGTGTTGCAAAGAAAACAAACGCGATTAATATATTGGTGGCGCATACAGCCCCAGCCATCACAGCAACTTCAGCCTATCAAGAATAGAATACGTCTAGTATTTTCACACCCGAATCAAATGACCACCACTTGAATATCATTCTGATAGAATGATCTGTTCAATGTTTACCACAATCGACAAAAGGTTGCGAGATCTGATGAGTCGCTGCATATTTGTTCCTTGTGGATGTTCTCGCAGATCAGACATGGCATTGATGAAGAGGAAACAGCAGTGACCTGCATGTCGTTGACAAGACACCAAGAATTATCATTCATAGCAAATACTTGGAATCAATTCTTATTCCATACCAAGGGATATATACTAATGCAAATCTTTACAAGTCTTTACCGACCCAATAAAGAATGTACAATTTTAGTCTGCGGGCGTCGAGGTATTGACGATTTTATCAGCTATGGTCCTGGTAATCTGATGCAGAGTTGCTCTGGGGAAATGAACGTCTTAGAAATGTATATATTCTTGCGAACTGTTGCGCTTCTCAATCAGAATGCCACACGCCTCCATCGCCGCCACTGCCGCCCTCTTCGTTCTGACTGCAAGAAAATCAATCGCACTGTCAAGCACAAGTTCGGGAGCGAGGAATAAACTTACTCCTGCTCCCTAGAATTGTTATCACTACTCTCACCCTTCTTTTCGTGTGCCTCGCCGTCACCGAAACCACTCCTGGCCAAAGTCTCGCTGCCCCATCCTCCTCCCACCTTGTCTTTCATCTCAAGCAGCAGTTCTTTGAGCTCTCCAACCTCCTCCTTGAGCTTCCTGATCTCAAGCACAGCAGTGTCGACCTCAACGTTCGGTTTGGTGGCCTGCACCTTTTTGTCCCAACCATCGGCCTCGAAGTCGCATTCATGGAGTATGTGTTCCCATTCATGCACACGATCATCATCCTCTTCCCCGCGTCGACGGTTGTATGAAACGCGATGGGCATCACGAGTCTCGAGTAGAGCGGTGAAGACGAGGAGAGGTGAATAAATGACGCCCATCACAATGTCGTTGAGGCGTTCGTATTTGGGCTTCGGCAACCACCATTCGAATGGAAGGATAAGGAGGAACATCTCGATCAAGTTGAAAGGTGCAATGAACACATTCTCGTCCGGTGCACGGACAAACTGCATCGTCTTTTGTGAGAAGAAGGCCAGGTATTCGTCAATGGCATTTCCTGTAATGTCTTCATAGGCGCTATTGTAAAGCGCAATGAGAATATTGAGCAGGATAACCATCACGACGAAGGTAAAGATGTAGTAAAGAACAAGCCCAAAGGGAGGCTACATGGTGAATTAGCGATCAGCTATTTGGATGCTTGGAATGCCTGAGGCGAATAAAACACTTACAGCAAATTTATCAAACCCATCGAATTCAGGAGACTGCATGATCGCTTTCAGCATGGCTTCAACGACGAAACCAACATCCTGAAGCTTTGAATCTGTAAGATCCATCCCAACGAAAGCTTGCAAGAATCCGACCAAGACCACTAGCAATAGTGCGAAGAAGATCAGAGATTCTCTCATCATTACTTTAAGCACAACCAGCATGGCGCCGAAGAACCGGAAAGTGTCGAGATAGAGTAGCAGGCGCATCCAAAACATCGGTGCCGTGAATGCGAGAAAGTTATAGCTGAGTTCGTTGAAATGACCACGTTCTGGCGTATCAAGAGAGTGACCCAATGCGACCATTCTGAGGACGAAGCTGACCAAGAGCAGGGCATAAAGAGTACAGTTGAAGACATTCCAGAATCCGATGTAATACCGGCCTACCTTCCAGAATTTGGATATTTCGTCACAGACGAAACCCAGTGTAAAGACATAGAGTAAGCCCTCAACTATATCCAGATCACCAGAGGGATTGATGGTGTTTATCGCGCCCGTGTAGAGTGCGAGGTAGATCAAGGTCATGGCAACCTGAACAGTGTTCTGATACTGCGGGACACGCATACGGTCAGGATCGAGATGCGACCAGAAATCGGTATTCGTCTTGTTCTCATAGTCAACGAACCGGCTCGGATCCTCGTCGTCCTGGACCAGCCAACCTCGCCACAAGTAGCTGATACATTTCTGATAGCCAGATGATCCTATGACGGTCAAGGCATGAAGATCTACAGCTCTCTCAATCGCGTTCGCCGGAACGGTCGGTTCGTCGTTAATGAGAATGGAGTACCGCTTCAAGAGCACCTCACCAAGTAGATAGTCCAGGTTGTCTTCGCTTTCTATTATGCGCTTCGCCATTATCTCCGCTGCCACGGCTCGGACATCGTGCAAATCAGCATCCCAGAGCTCGACGAGAGCCTGTTGCTTGAACCACTTCTTCACCACCAACAGACAATATACAACACAGCTGCCGTTGTGCTCTCCTCCCGCTTGTCTCGCGGTTTCAACCACAGCATTCGTGATGATAGAACTATGGGGTTTGGACACAGCTTCTTCCTCTAATTCGCAGGGAATGACCTGCTCGATTTGGTGTTTAAGGCGCAACGCGATCTTGGTCACCTCTTTAGGGTCTATGGGTGAGGGTGGCTGGCGTTCGTGACGGTTCGCAGTTGGAAGCACTGTATGGTCAGAGAAAAGCTACTTGGAGAGCACGACCGCATTGCAAGCTTACAATTACGCATCTCATCCTGTAGTCTATGCCGCCTGTCGTGGCCATCCGTGTTGAGGATCTGATTCCATCGCACCATTGCGACAATGGGGGAGCCGAGGTGAGCTCCGGAGGCACAGTGTACAAAGAGAGCTTCGTAAGATAGTGTTTCTGGCGGTTAATGGACACGACTCGACCTTCCAAAGCTCAATGACCATATAGAGCGATCCAAGCTACGGATTGAAGCTTTGCACACACCCAGGTGGAGGAGGGTACTGAGGGGAAGCTGTGTGCAAGAGAGAGCAGATGTTGGTCATGGAGCTATTAAAGTTGGCGGGTGCACTTGGAGCGGAGCGGAGTTGGCGATTGGTGGTTGGTCAGTTGGATTGTGCTGTGCCCTGCCCTTGCGCTGCCCTGCCCATCATCGTCATCGTCATTCCCCTTCAAGTTCCACCCACCGATCCCGCCCGCTAAGGTCGCTGGCTCACCAAAGCTCCTGCGCATAGACAAGATGCGTCTTCCACGCCGCGCAGGATCTACAACCTTTCAATGGCTTGCTATTTAGACGAAAGACGTATGGCCCGTGCAATCTATTGACGTCGCCGCGAATATCGGGGACTGCCTTCGTGAAATCGCGATTGAACTTAAGAATGGACAGACAATTGTCCCGAAACCTGCTACTCGAAAGTGCAAAGGTAGGATTATACTCTGTACACATCTGGCTGATAGCTGGCTCCTAGACGCAGACAATGCATCCTAAGGCCACTTCAGTCCTCACATAATTGGAAGCGTAGTATATCAAAACATGCAATTACCATCTATTGGGTACTATACATGCTTGGACAATCGCCCAGATTCCAGATCCTGAACTCCGGATGCCTGCTTTTTCAAGGTCTTTTTCATCACTTCGTCACTTCAAGCGTCCGCCTCAACGACACCGCCCTCATCGCTCGTGCTCTCATCCTCGTCTCCGCTGACCTCCTGGTTCTCGCGCTCCCTCTTCTCCATGAGCGCAGCAAGCTCAGCGTCATCATTCTCGGTGACGGCCTTGGGCGCCATCTTGACCACGCAGCTTCCGCCGGCGGATGTGATGCTCTCCTCAATGTCCTTGATAGCCTCCTCCAGAGTAGCGATACCCGCGTTCTTATCGAGACACTGTGATGTAAGGACTATGACAATTAGTTAGTGTTGATCACAACGGCACAAGTTGAAGGGGCATAGCCATACCATAAAGTGGTGGCGACACAAGCTTGACCTTGATCTGGTTGTCTGCAGTGTTCTTTGCCTCTGCCTTGCGCAGTGCCGTCTTCACGGCATCGATGCCCTCGTATCCAAAGCAAGTAACCTCGATATCGGAGCGGACCTTTGTTGGCTGCGGTGTCAACCTCTTGCTGATGTAGCCCTGCAATTCCTCCTTGACAACGTCGTTGGGGAATGTGACATCGTTCCAGACCTCGGGGTTTGTGATCGAAAGCTTGAATGCATCGATGGAATGGCCGTACTTCTTGTTGAGCGGCCAGCCAATGGTCTGGTAGAGTTCCTCGATAGGGGTGTTGGTCTTCTCGGCGACGTGGCGCATGATCGAGTGTACCATCTTGGACTTGTTGTAGCGCTCCTCGCACTTGACGATGTCCTCCGGCGACACACGTCGCTTCGACAGATCGATGTAGCCCTTGTCCTTGTCCACCCTCAACACGACCACAACCTCGTTTCGTCCAACTCGGATGAGCTTCTGGATACTCCTGATACGTCGTCGCGAAAGTTCGGAGAGAAGAATCATACCGTCGATGTTGTCTAGAGCCGTTAGTATGAAGGATTTCGATGTCGAGCGAAATTTACACACCGTATTCGAGGAGCTTCACGTATGCGCCCATCTCAGCAATTTGCTTAACGTTGACCATCACGAAGCTCTCCACCTCCGGATACTTCTCCTCGTAAAACCGACAATTTGTGAGAGACATTTTGGCTACTCCTTCTCTTCAATTTCCTGGTTATTGTAATTTCTCGATCGCTCGCACGGCGGGGTGGGGTGTCGGATCGCTAGAACTGCGTATTCTTCCTGCGTATTATCGGTGTCCTCGGTTACTGTGGACGGTTGGAACAATTTCGATCGAGTTCGTCGAATTAGGGTTACGGCAGTCGGGTACGCGTGCGTTACGGTGGTAGTTTGAATCTGCGACTGTGTGGCTTCTTTCATCTGACTCAAAGATTTGTGTGAAGCGCGGGGCGGGCGAAAATGCCAAGACCGATATTCCGCTAAGCCTATTTAGGGCTCACACGCGACGTTTCAAACATGGTATTCATATTGTCTCTCCATATATTACAGTGAAACTCAACCTTCATTCTCAGGGATTCAGTAATGGTATGAAAATTGGTACAATCGATCATCCATGGGGCATTTTGGCTGATGATGATGAAACAGTGGGTAATCTTCCTTCAAAGCGACATATGAGCGCTACAATTTCACCACCACAGGAACAGTGAGATGCTTCTAGTAGGCATTGAGAATGTATAAAAAACCCAAACCTTAGTAACATTATTGATTTTCCTCCTTTATAACTCAAAGAGACTGTATTCATACTCTTATCAAAACGCCCTGGTTAAAGCTCGCTGCCACGTTTACAATTTTTATTCCCTTTAAAGCGATAGCGTCTCTATGCCAGAAAAACTTCCATACCTTTAACACAATGGCTCTGAATTATCGTTGAACTAGATAAGCATGAAAGAGATCGTTATCTTCATACTCGAAAACTAAAACTTCCATGTAGTAAAACTCAAATCTACGCAAAGATTTAAAAATTTGAAGTAATAGCACCAAAACATCAATCTGATACAGAAAAGAGAAACTGACTCAGATTTCCTCAGTGCATCCAAATATCCACGTTCTTTCCCTGTTTTTGGAATCGGTAATTCATGTATCACACCTGTCACCGAGGTATCTCTGATCGAGTCGAGATTTCCAAACTGCTGGGACCGACCTGCTATCTGGTTCGTGTGACCCATCTTCCATGTCTCCGATCTCCCATCGAATCCCCAACCACCTTCTCGGAAACAAGACAGGACCCGGGACATTCTAGACCTTGCCTTCCCTGTCAGTGTTAAGATTAGATAGGTTCAACGATTTCATCGTCGAGTGTCGGCTAAATATTTGCAGTAATGGGGCGTCTTTAGATAATACTCATGTTATCTAACTTGTAAGATGAGCAATAGCTGAATTCATTCTCAAGCATGTAAACTCTCACAGTGCCGCTCAAATCAACAAGTAATTAATATTTCATTAGTCTCGCCCGAACAACGCAATCATCAATCTGTAAATATTCTTCTTCGCTAATTGCGACTCTCCCTCCCCCTTCTTGCCCCCCCCATTCTACCTCAGTTGTAACCTTGAACCGTGTGAAGTCCACTCCCCCACTAACTCCCGCGATCAAACCCTCTCAACCTCATTCTTCTCCTTCGCCAGGTACACCTCCTCAGCAGGATGAGCACTATTAAGAATAGCCGTGAGCCCAATCTCATTATTAATCTCATTCATGCGGTCCGTATCCGCCTGGGCAGCGCCCTCCGAGCCGAAAATGACGTCCATCTCCTCGAGCGACACACGCTTTGTCTCGGGAACGAAGAACCAGATAAAGCCGGCGCCGATGAACGTGAGGAGCCCGAAGAGGATGTAGGTGCCGTAGGTGATGCTCTCGAGGAGCTCAGGGGTGACTTGGCCGACGATGAAGTTGTTCATCCAGTTCGACGAGGCGCCGAGGGCGACGCCGTATGGGCGCGTGGAGAGGGGCCAGATTTCGGCGATGATGATCCAGGCGGCGGGGCCCCAGGAGTATCTGTTTTGGAAGTGTTAGCTGGTGCTGTGTTGGTGTTGTGAATACTTGTGATGATGTCTTACCCGAAGTGGATGACGAAGAGCCAAACCATGGCGACGGCAGCCCAACCTGCACCGGGGTTCTCATGGAATCGATCGATGTTCAAGGCGAGAATGATGGCAATGATGATGTGGCAGGTTCCCATGCCAATTGCGCCGATGGTCAGGACGGGCTTGCGGCCGACTCTGTCAATCCAGAGAACGGCTGGGATTGTGAAGATGAACATGACGATACCAACGACACCAGTAGCTAGGAGAGAAATCGTATTCGAGGAAAGTCCCAGCTGGTTAAAGATCTGTGGCGCGTAGTAGAGAACCGCATTGATACCCGTCCATTGCTGGAAGAACATAGTGACCGTAGCCACAATGACACGTCTAAACATAGCCTTAGTCTTGAAAAGAGCGGCAATTGCGACGAATTGCAACTTGAATGTGTTCCAAGCCGTTTGCTCGCTCAGATGGGGGAAATGTTCGGCGACGCTGCGTTTCTCGAATAGGGATTGGGCTTTGATCTCGAGAAACTCAAGCTGAATGAGCTCGTGGTCCGGGGGAAGGCTTCGCAAGTTCGAGAGCACTGCACGCGCATCCTCTTCACGCCCATGATGAACGAGCCAACGTGGAGAGAAAGGCATCCAAATCATACCGACGAACAAGCATGTAGCGGGTACAAGTTGCAGGCAAATGGGGACGAGCCAGGCTGCGTTCGACTGCGTTTCGAGAGTCGTTCCGCCAATGTAGTTTGTGCCGCTGGAAGTTGTTAGATAAAAAGCCCACGAGACTCGTATTTGGACGTACTAATTGATCCAAAAGCTGACCATGATACCGAAGGTAATAGCAAGCTGTTGCAAGGCAACAAGGGCTCCACGAACTTCCCTGAAATATTTGTTAGCGAAGTAGTCAGGTGCACAACAAGACTGTGACTTACGGAGGAGCACATTCGGAATTGTAGAGAGGAACAATCATGGAAAGACTTCCTACTCCCATACCCCTGTGTGAAGTTAGCCTATCTCCCCATTGAATGTCGTCGAAACGGTTACGAACGTGATGAATCGTCCTGCGAGAATCTCATTGTGACCACCAGCAATTGACGTAGTCTGGACCACAACACCAATAATGAACACTCCCGTCGCAATCAAGACACCGTATTTACGAGAGCACACTTCGGCAATGAAGCCCGAGAGGATGGCACCAAGCCATGCGCCTAATTCGAGAATGGAAGTCAACCTGTAATTTTGTCAGCTATTTTCCATACCGCATGGCCTTGAGACAAAAAACGTACCATCCCTTCTGCGTTGGGTTATCAATGTATCCATCCGTCTCTGTTCGCCATCTTAGCATCACAAACAATAATCAATGCTCGAAAACGCATCTTCACAACTTACGTTTCCCAAAGGCAGGCATGGCCAGAATGCCCGAAAACATGCCCTGATTATATCCATAGAGGACACCGCCAATGCAAGCAAACGCAGCAATTCGTGCAACCTTCCAATTCTTGACGAGGGCTCGGGCACCGCTATCGCCCATAAGCGCCTGGCGCCTTTGCAATGCCTCATTGAAGGCGGCCGGACCGCCAGCACCACCGCCCATGATGGATGATGATTACTGATCGAACGAGATAACTTTTCTTGGAGCGAAGGGAGGAGGAGACCAGAGTTCGCGATTTCGGCGTTGAGAAGAACTTTAGCTACATGTTTACAAGAAAAACAATAGACCTTTTGTACAATTGCATGTGCCAATACACAGGCTGAATCATGGGAACTAATATCGCATTTTACCCAAAGCCCCGGCAGTTGGCCGCTGACACGCAGCAGCGCAGCCTATTACCCGCAACGTTACCTCGTAGGATCTTTTAGGCCCTTGGAGGGGGAGGGGGGAAACAATCGACATGGGGAAACAGGACTGATGGTCGGCCCATGGGGTTAGTATGGGGTTCGTAAATGTGGATGCAACGATGCGTCGGCACACACCGTCCGGGTGTCTGTCCTGCGGGCGCATTGCTGGGCGATGTCTTTGCCTCAACGGCGCTCCCGTTGCATCGAGTTAGCATCGAGCATTTTAATTGGTGGCAATTGCTTGTGAATGCTTGTTCGCACACCACAATCACGTGATGCAACGTCTTTCCCCATCGCTCGCGCAAGGGTGTGCGTCGATCAACGACAGAACAGCTCTTGAGCGACCTCACTTTAGGCTAAAAGGAAGTCCATCGTCATTGGTCGAATGCTCGATTTTCCGGGGTAGCTTTTGATATTCCGTGAATCCGATGAAATCCGATTCCATGGAAAAGGATATGCTGGAGAGGATGTTGACGGGCACTGGGAATTGCCTCGCCAAGTACTTAGTATCGACGCCGTCCATTCCTTTTGCTGTCATATGCCCTCGTAGCTTGACATTTACAGTTCGATCTAGGTAAAAGTGGACGGGCGATGGTAGAACATCGTATCGCGCAAACATGCATCATCCGCACGCACTACGGTATTTAAGGTTCACCGTTTTCGATGAGGATGGAGACATTGCCAAATCAAATCATTTCCAACAAGGGAGAAGACAATGATGAAGCTCATCTGGCTGGGTGCCTCTATCATCGCACCGGCTGTTGTCCAGGCGGAGCAGTCCTCCTACCACAATCCAATCCTTCCCGGATTCCACCCAGACCCATCCTGCATCTTCGTACCGGAGTACAACGAAACCTTCTTCTGCACGTCTTCGACCTTCAGCTGGTTCCCGGGCCTACCCGTCTACGCCAGTCGGGACCTCGTGCACTGGAAGCATGTATCCAACGCGCTGAGCCGGCCAGACCAACTTCCATACCTTGGCTACCTGAACCGCGGACAGAGCGGGATCTACGCGCCGACGATTCGGTACAGAGATGGCGTCTTCACGATCATGACGACGTTGGCGAACCAGGCGCTTCCAAGGGAGAACCTTACTCGCTGGGACAACATCATCTTCAACACTCGGGACCCGTACGGCGAGTGGGACGACCCGATTCACTACTACGGCCCGGGTATTGACCCCACGCCGTTCTGGGACGACGATGGCGTCGCTTGGGTTACCAGCACCTTCAACTCGTCTGGTGTCGTTCAGGCCCCCGTCAACCTGACCACGGGGGAAGTCACGTTGCCGTACCGATGGCTGTGGCTCGGATCTGGAGGAGCAGCTCCGGAAGGGGCCCGCGTGATCAAGAAGGACGGATGGTACTACGCACTGCTTGCGGAGGGCGGGACTCGCGAGAAACACATGGTGACGATGGCACGGTCTCGCAGCCTCCACGGGCCGTACGAGGGCGCACCGAACAACCCGCTGCTGACGGCTTACAACAACACGAACTCCTATTTCCAAGCCGTGGGCCACGCGGATCTGTTCCAGGATGCTAAAGGCCAGTGGTGGGCGTCTGGTCTCGCGGTGCGTGCAGGCGGGAACTACGCGGATGATCCATACCACGCGAACTTCCCGATGGGACGGGAGACCTTCCTCGTGCCGGTAGAGTGGCCTGAAGGCGAGTTTCCTATCTTCCAGAATGTCTCGGGCACCATGAGTGGAGACTTCACTCTGCCACAACCGTCTGGACCTGAGACGGTGCCTCCCCAAGGCAGCGGGAAGTTGGTCAATGCAAACGATGAAGTCGATTTCGAGCCAGGCTCTCAACTTCCGCCTCACTTCCTCCATTGGCGCATCCCCCACGTGAAGAACTACAAAGTGTCGCCAGAAGGCCACGAGAACCAACTAGCTTTGAGGTCTTCCGTGCTCAATCTGACGGGCTTCGACGGCGACTCGTCGCTCGGCCTAGGCCAGACATTCGTATCCCGAAGACAGTCGCACTCGCTTTTCAAGTTCAGCGTCGAGATCGACTGGAAGGGCCACTTGACGAGAGATTCCGAGGAGGTCGGCGTGTCCGTCATGCAAGACCAATCGCAGCATTTCGACATCGGAATCGTGCAGCTCAGCTCCACGGAGCCGAAGAACAAGACCTCTGGAACGCTGTACCCAGTGCCTGAGAACGAATTCGGTCCCATTCCGGACATCACCAAGTTAGTCCCCGACGCTGAGCCGAAGCCGTACATTCGATTTGGAGGTATAGGCATCACGGGATTCCGTCGGGCGAATGCGACGAGGTGGGCTGAAGACTTGACGGAGCTGCCGGAGGGGTGGGCAGATTCAAAGCTGAAGTTCCAGATCGAGGCGGTTAATACGACGCATTATAGCTTTTCTGCGGGTCCGGCTGGTTCGAGTGACGAGAACTTGAGGGTCTTTGGATATACGAGGGGCGATCTGATGGTGCCTATTTATTCTGGTAAGAGATGCCCTTCTGTGAATGACGAGATCACTCAACTAATTGCATGGTCTAGGTACTACTGTCGGCGCGTATGCAACGAGCAATGGACGCTATGGCGAGGGCGCATTCACTGCATACGTTTCTAAATGGAGATACACTGGCATAAAGCAGGTGATTGAAGAGCCTTGAGCTTGAATGATGAAAACAAAAACAAAGCAAGTTTCGTGCTTGAAATGTAAACATGATTAATACAATGATACATGATTAAAAGAATTATGAGAAGGGGCGATCATGACTGCACCAGAGCTACAAACAAATCCGACTACTGCGATCCTAGTTCTCTGCCAAAGCAATCAGTGCACCTCGATGTCTAGTCAACACGTCAGGTACGGATGTCTTATGACTGGGAATGGTCTTCTACGAATGACAATGTGGATGATGGGCGTGGCGATTAAGGGGTGGGGATTGGTATAACTATACATTGCGAACAGCATGGAGTGGTTGTCTTCATGGAATTAAATGAGGAAGTGGGAGAACTAGATTTATGTATGTACTCTATTCTGTAGAAGACAACGCTATGAACCTTTGCTAATGGAAACAACAATCACTGCACTGCGACAAGACGATATTACGTGTGGACACAGGTGTATGGTATCTCGATATCTGCTGCACGAAAAGTAATCCGAAGAAAGTGAGAATATGATCCTCGACGTTTACGCCTGTCCGTTTTCTTCCCCAGCTGTGCTTCTGGGAACAGTGCCGTTGCCGTCATCACCTGCACTCGCCTTGTTCCCACCCTGCGCCTCCTCGATCCTGAAATCCTGACCCATTGAGGCCTGCACCCTCTCGATCTCGTTCTGGATCGCTAAAACCCAGTGATCTCGCTCGGCTCGACTTCTGGCTCGGAAGACAACACTCCTTCCCTTACTCCCCAGCTTCGCCACACGTTTCAACTTCTTTCTCCGACTCTCGTTGGCATGCTGAAAGCCCCCGCCAGCGCCCTCTTCTGCTCTGAACCAGGACTTACTCTTCCCGTGCCAGACAACGAAGGTCGTCATTACGTCTTCATCCGTGGATGTCCAACCATCTTCGAGATAGATACGAGGGAGAGCATGATGGCCAGGCTTGTTGGCATCGAATGTTTGGTTCTGGTACAGCAAATCCGATTCGGTCAAGAAACCCGAGTACACATAACAATCCTTCAGGTCCAGGTTCGCTATGCGCTCATGATGGATATGGGCAAGCTGCTTGCCGACTCTACTCCTCAACACATCTTGAAAGATGACAAGGTTTCCTGCCGTTAACATGACACTGCAGCGTGTGAAAGGCGCATGGATCCTTGGTTTACGGTAGAGAAGTCCGCTCAGGTGGATGCTACGACAGCAGGCAATCCCGCAGAGATTATACAGCTCCGGGCAAGCGTATGACTGCGTGACCTCCCATTTCCTGGCAAACTGACCGACATAAGCCTCGGCTTCTTCGTCAATGTTCAAGACCTTGAAGTTTCGATTTCGGGTACGTTTGAACAAGTTGATGTCCGATGCCGTCCGATGTTTCCAATACTTGGCGAGGGCACGGAGATGCTTAATCCATTCTTTTCGACGTGTCTTGTTTGCGGCCTGCAAGCGAATAATTAAACCGTTGCGCATGACAAGCTCAAAGGTTCGTTCGAGGTCAAGGTCTCTTGTCGCTCCATCCTCTCTGGTAGAGTCCTCCACCTCCTCATCAAAGTCGATATCGGAGCCATCCTCAATTACCTCATCGACCGGATCTGCACCTTTCTTTGCCTTGCGGACCTTGATGATGTCGGCCATGTCGATGTATCCGTCGCAAGCAAGAAGATTTTGGCGCTTTCGCTCTGCTTCGTCTGCAGCATCCTCGTCGTGGAGTCGTCTAGTCTCTGGCGTACCCGTGTGACCCTCCATCAACCACTCAATGCGCTGTTGATCGACAGGAAATGGATTCACAGCCCAGCTTTCTGGAACGTCCTGGGCCACGGCCTGCGAACTAGGCACCTGGGCGTCTCGCGAAGCTGGAAGCCTGGGAGGCGGAGGCGGTGTGGATTTCGACGGCCGTGAGAAGACGAGGTATTGGTCGTGGGTAGCGAAATAGAGGCGTTTATGATAGAGCAGGCCCATTCGCTGCGACCTGCCTTTCTGACCAGTGAGCCGGATGAGGAAGCCTTCCACGGGTACTGGTTCAACCAAGGTCTTGTGTTTCTTGCGAGTCACGGCAGTGGTGGGATAGTGAGTCTTCGGGCGCAGCTCAAGTTCGTGGGACTTCTGCATCGCAATCGTGCCGTACATTTTACGTTCGTTTGCTCCATGGATCCATTCAAGCCGGTCGTAGCGCTTCCAGGCCAGACCTATACGCTGATCCTTGATCCAGGAATCCAAAACGTCCGCCCATTCGGGAAGGTGCTCCAATTGCTCCAAACATCGCTTGATCAGATTCTGAGCCACGGCTTGCTCTGCCTGCATGGTGCGCAAGATGGCTTCTTCCGTGGATGAGCCCTCGGCTTCCTGCGCCTCGTTTTGGAATGCTTCCAAATTCTTGAAAGGGTCTTGAATGTGTAAGCTGACGCTAAGGTCTGGTATATTGATCTGCAAACTAGTAGATCGTCTCCAACCGAGAATGTTTCGCAGGAAGGTATACCATTCGACAGCATTAGACGCCGTGCGTGCCTGCATTATGAAGATCTGTGTTCCTCGGCTGACTGGCTCCCAAACCACCACTGATTTGTCCAGGGAGGAATACATGTTTACTCTCGACTTCTTACGGGACAGAGGAATCTGAAAGGTGGCTCTTTTGCCCTTGTCTTTCTGCTCGACTTCGGGGATCACCTATGAGAAAGAGGGTATTAGCAGGTGTTTACGAAGGAGGTACGATGGTGTAAGGAGTACCTACCCTGGTCTTGTACATCTGGAGAATGAAGTCTGCGTCGTCAGTGTTTGAATGTCTGCAAACGACCAGATACTCCCGCCACTTTTCCTTGACACGAGAGTCGATCTTTTGGTTGGCATTCTCATCGAATTCATCCGGTACGTCCTTCCCAGCAGCATCGACGCGGACCAGCATACGCTCCATCTTGACCACAAGTCCGTCTTGGATCTTTTGCCGCCGCAATCTGGTCGAGGCACGTTGAATGGTTAGCTGAGCAGCCTTGGCCTTGAGCTGAACCTCTGCACGTCGAGAATCCTCGGGGACATCAAATGTCACCAGGTTGCGTAGGTTTGTCTTCTTTCGTGATAGGCCGTTCTCGGTCCGGTCCGAAGATGTTGTAGGATCATTGGACTGTTGTCGAGATACGCGTCGTTTGGCCTTTGTCACAATATTCCTGGTAGATGACTTATGACTCGTGACGGGACGATCCTTGATGGAGTCAGTCTTACGAAGCAAAGGCTCGTTGGATGCGACGACGACCGAGGGCTCATCAATGGCGAAGCCATAAGCCTCGCCATTGTCGCTCGCCACGGTGGATACGGGCCGTTTCACTGACGCCGTTTGTCCATCGTCTTGACCGGTAGGAACTTGTAATCCACTTGCCTGGGGCTGGCTTGCGTTTTGTGCTGCACCGGCGCTGCTTGCCTGAACCAACGTCTGCTTGTCGGTTGATTCCGAGGTTGACTTGCTTAGCGGCTGCTTGCTTGTATTTGCGTGTCCACCGTCATCTTCGTTCGACTCCGGCTCGTCTTCGGGCTCTGAGAGAGCATCTAGGTACTCTGTGGCATCATCGTCCACAATGACGTCATCCTTGTTGTCGGATCCACGGGGGATCTGTATCGCTGGGGGAGATTCCAATGTCGCAGAAGCCGATGATGACACGCCATTTTCTATGCGCTTATCGTCTGTTCCGTCCTTGTTATTCTCGTTGTCGTTATCCTCATCCTCCGCCGATAGGTCCTCCGGCTGAGGGAAGCTGCGTTGGAAGAGGGCGGAGGAGCTTGGGCCGTCGTGGCCACTGAGGCGGCGGTTTCGAGAATCGGTTGGGTCTGCAGAGAAGGTGGCGGCGCGGGAGGAGTAATTGATGTGCAGATGGTGTTTGTACCAGTCGCGTCGGTTCGTTTTCAGCCATCCTTCCTGTTACAGGGCGAGAGTTGATGAGTGAGGGTTGCGATGAATTGGAGGACGGGATGGTATGGGAGAAGGAGACGTACCGGGATAGGACCGATGAAGAAGCGACGGGAGGTGAGGTAGATATGATCGGGGGTGGCATGTTGCTAGAGGTGGAGAAGTGGAGATTAGCGGATGCGAGGAGCAATCGAGTGCATATGCAGTGGGGGTGTAGGACTCAGATAGAAGGGAAAGAGAGGGAGGCATACGAGGAGTTGGGCAGTGTATGAATCCGGAGGAAGAGGAGCGAGATTAGCCTGCTGGTGCTGGTGCTGCCAGGAATGCGATTGGGGTGTTGTCATTGGATGTGATTTGAGGCGGAGGGAGGTGGTGGTATGGTGGTGGTGAGGATTCAAGACATTAAACAACAAGATTGAGAGCGAGAGAGGGTATGAAATGATTGAGTTGATGTTAATGTGGATGTTTTTATTAAGGATGGAACATGATTAAAGGGAATGGGAATAAGAATAAGGAAAAGGAAGGAGGAGGAGGAGAAGAGGGAGAAGCAGAGGTGGAGGTTGAGGGTGAGGTTAAGCAAATAAGTTGTAGGAGGGAAGGAGGAAGTTGGAAAGGAGGAAGGCACGATCCAGTCAGTCGTGGTTTCCTAGTTTGCAGTTGGTGGTGGTGGATCGTCATCGTCATAGGCGCCCATCCCATCCCTCATCCCCCATCCCCCATCCCCCATCCCATCTCCCATTCAATTATTACCAGTAAGTGACGAGTAAGAATACAGGGCAGTTGAAGGCCACAACTGATTACTGGTAATACTAATTGATGAATTGTCCACTTGAATACTTGAAGAAATACCCATCTGTATCTCCATCGTTCTCTTCGTCTCCTCCATCTGCATGTTGCAAATCATCAACCCCATCCCTGTGCCCATCCCATCCCCACCGGACAGTGGAGTGGACACCCAGCAACCCCTCGTATCTGCCCTTCCGCCCATTCTAGGCCCCCATCACCAGCCACAACCTCCCGCTCCAGCTCCATCCAGCCTGTTCCAGTCCATCATCAACCTCTTGTACGGAGTACTCCCTCACACCTAATCAAGCACTCTACCTAATTCCTTTTCCCCCTTGATGAGTTGACTGTCAGGCATCGCTTACTCCGGAGCACAGAGTTTTACAATGTCTAATTCAAAAGATCAACTCATGGTATTCAATCGTCGTGGAGTACTACTCATCTAGGTCTTTATCTATCGCCCATCAGGTACCTAGGTAGACAATGGTGATAACATACCAGGTATCTAAGCAAGCACTGGAGGCACCTAGGTACTTGGGTAGGTACGTATGGAGCATCTTGTACCTGCACCTATACCTGTACCTACAAATTAATAACATTGACATCAAAGATTCATGTACCTACGGAGTACGTAGATACTTGGTCGCACCTTTGGACAAGATAACAAGCCTCCTTCTCTTTCCCCTCTCTTGCCTTGCTGCGAGGGACAACCCATCTCTTGTCTACTGAATATCTTCATAGAGAAATACATCATCTCTCATTGATACTATGAGGATGACGATGGAATACGTAGGTTGTTGTCTTGTAATGCTTCCCATATGGTACACGTAGTCGAAGTCATGTCCAGGGATCCCTCGTTTCTCCTAACGCCACAATGGCAGATCATCCGAGGCCGCAATCTACACTCTTCCTCCTCGATTACCCAATGTAGTAGTTATCATCATCCCCTCTCTTACCATCCCATCCCTTCCATTTCAAATTGTCCTTATTAATTAAGGTACTCTAGTATCTGCCTACCTGACCTAACGCTACAAGGGAGTTACTCCACTGTCCACCTACTCCACTCCACTCCACATTACTGCACTTCGACACAATCCACTGCTACTGCACTCATCGATAATCACATCTCTCTTCCTACCAGATATTCCCCTCAAATTACCCACTCCATCACTATTGCTCGGCCTAAGGCATATCAGTCCCGCGCCACGAGTCATGCCTTCGGAGCACCTTCTACTATTCACCGTTCCGTCATGTCTTGAGACACCCCAACACCTGCAGGATCGACATCTTGTCCCCACATGCACTCTGCACTTCTCACATCATCGCTGTAACATTTTTTGGACATATCATAACACAATGCCCATAACAGTCGAGCGAGTCAAGCTGCGGGCACATCACCCCGAGCGGCGAGAGTCATGAGAAGTGCGCCCAAGGTATCCACAACGGACGCCAAACCAATATAACACGCATAATCTCCTCGCCTGCAATCCATCTCCTTGGGCACATCTTCACCAGGCTGCAGTCTTTGCAGGGGGATCACGCACATTCCATCTGTGGTGTGGTGTCGGGAGTGTGACGGCCAATCAGATCGCTACCACTTCAGCTTCCCACCCCCGTAGCGACACTGCAGCGAGCATGCATCACGACGCCATAACTCAGCCGTACAAAAAAAAATTCCCAAAGACAGATGCTCTCAGCTTCTCAGCCTTGCCAAATGGATGGACGACATTTAAACTTTTCCCCAGCTCCCTCGCCCTCCCTGGCTAGCACAATTCGTCGCCGCCAAAACAATGTCTACAACGTCAGTCGCGAATGCCACCAACCCACTACCCACCGGACGAGCGTTCGGAGGGGATGAATTCTCAAACAACCTATTCTCCGATCTGGCCCCCCTCCTTACCTTGTTCGGAGAGCAGGTCACGAAACAATTCCTCAGCATGAGCATGGGATGGGCCGATGACGTCCTTCTCGCCATGGGTCCGCTCGGTATCATGACGGTAATTGTTAGTGCTATCCGCGTCGGAGGTGTCAAGACGCTGAAGGCCTTTGTTGGCAGGTGGGTGGACTTTGCAATATCTGTGGCCAGGGGAAACAAATGCTAACGCGTTGTAATCAAAGGGCAAGAGAAAGCCGAGCCAATGCTGAGAAAGAAATCCTTTCCTCAACATCCAACGACGTCTGCGAACTATGGAGTGGCCAGGAAATCGTTCGCGAGCTTGGTAATCCTGCAGGTATGAAAGACGTCATCTTGTTGAAAACCCCTGTAGGCTCGACCAGGCGCAGACTCTATGCGCCTGCGCGAGAAATTGAAGAGAAGTCTACACGTGTTCTCGATATTAATACTGCGATTGCCTGTGGAGTCGTGCCGGCACCAAAGAGACACGGCGTAGATATCGAAGACGAGGAAATTATCGACATCAGCAACGGGGCACCAAACATTGCACTCAATGTCCGGCATTCCACTGCTACACCGGGCGAATTGTGGGGATTGGCCGCGTTAGGCACGATGTTACAACTCGGGGCATTGGCATTTCCCGCCCTTACTACCTATCATTGGGAATGGGAGAAAGGTGGTTCCGCAATTGCATCGTACGGATATCCTTGTTTTGCGGGAGGAACCGTGGCTGTGATAGGGGGTATGATCTTCTGCGGACGTGTCATCGAAGGGAGTACGACGGAACACGAATTCCAAGTCGTCGAACTCGCCGAAGAAAAGCATAGCCTGAGGACTGCCTCAGGGGGGGCCGCGACCACCTCCCCTGTGCAGATTCTGCGGCTTCAAAAGGCATGCACCGTTAGCGATCAGCACTTTCCATCGTTTGCCATTTTCAACTCCCCAGAAGATGTGAAAATCCGCACTTCGAGGCTGAACGACGATTCTTACAGGTAATCGACCTTCGCTATTTGGGTGCGTATGTTGCTGATCTCCCACCAGTCGCATGGCAGCATTGGCTACTTTCACAGCCGTCGTGGGGTTCGTAGTTCAATTCGTCGGGTTACGTGCTCTACACTGGTCAGCTACGATAGTCCAGCTCGGAGTCATGTTGATCATGACGGTCATAAGGTCATGGGTTCGTAGAGGGCTCGCTGCAGATCCCGTCTTTTACCCTCTGCTCGACGGCCACGAATTGGCGTGGTTGACACTTTATATGCTGAGACAGGATGACCAGCAATGGATTAACAATAACAGTCAGTACAACTTTTCCCTGCAACCTGACGGAGATGTTATCGTAGATGACGGTGCAGTACACCCTGCTAATTTGACTGCAGACCGATCGGCAAAAGGCACTGTCTCGCGGATACGCAGTTGCTTCAGTCTATCGTCTATTCCCTTTTCCCTCATCAAAACATTTCCTTTTGTCCGGTCACGAGGGACCTCGGAACAAAAGCCAAAACCCCTCTCTGATCAGCGACTCCTGGATAGCATTGCTCGGTGGGAACCTGTCACTGGCTACTTCAATATCCAGGAGACTATTCGATCCATGTCCCAAGCAATAGAGTCTCACAGAGCTGGACGACCTGTGATCGATGTTCTCGAAACGGAGATTACACGTCTACACCGAATATTTCCGAGAGATTTAAGTAGGATCTCATTCTTCGAACCCGAGTTACATGGGATATCGGTCTTTCCACCACTCGAAACGTACCGCGACCTACAAAACCTCATGCCTGCTTCGGAACATGTAATGGACACTGCAAATGCCTTGGCCCAGGCTATGGAACGTACTCTAGCCTTCTTTGCAACAAATCTGCATGTGCTGTGGAAAGAAGATGGAGACTTGTTCCTTCCGCGTGCAAACCCGTGGGACTCGCCAAAAATGACCATTAATATCGATGTGCTTCGCGGACCATACAAGGAATACGCGAAGCTGCGCCGCGAGAATGTTTTGATTGAATTATTGCGCCAGAATTTTGACCCTACGGATAAGGAAAAAAAAGGCCAGGCTCGATTTGCTTCTTGGAGGACTGAACGGGAGACACTGGCGAGCTTTCTGTCACTTTGGCTCTTTGCCCTAGAGATCCGCCGGACTGCCGCGCTCAAGACGACCTCCGCCCTACGGCCCCTCATCCAGCGGGAGCTCGTATTCCCTGTCACGTTAATAAGCCGTAGCAATCAGTACTTTCGCGTTATATGCCCTGACGCTGGTCGGAGGGGTGGTCGCACCACGAATACCACCCACCAGCAAACCATTCAGGCATGGCTTCAAGATGAAGTTGAACAGATCCCTTTTCTCTACGGGAACCATAGTGATTATGTGGCGAAGGAAATGAGCATGGCACCTGGCAACACGTGGCTGGCATGGGGTGTACAATTCTCTACACCTGGGAGGTAGGTATCGATGATTACTGAAGACGTAATGCCTTTGACTTATCGTTCGAATTTAGGGTGCCCTTTGGGCCGGAACGAGTATATGAGGGGGACAATTGGGAACCCGGGCATGATTTGAGCGACCTCGCCGTTCGTACCCGCGCTAATTCGACGCTCCTGGCTGGTTGTGCCCTGGAGATTTTCTCCTATTTCTTTGAAGCCATCGCACGTCGAATCGAGAGGTTGGGGGGCACCACGCAAATCAGTCTACCAGCGCGAGAAAACCTTCCAAGGATGGAAATGATGGATATGCCTTCTCCTGTATTGAGCACGGCTGCAGACGGGGGGCAATGGTCGAATTCTGTTATCGATGCCGTTGCAACCATATGCGTTGCAACAGGCATTGCTCAGGATACTGGCGAGGCGCTCACCGTCATCCTGCCAGGTATCATCAAGCATGACCTTCTGCCCACGGAGCCGCACGGGGTAGAGTTCGAGCTCCTTCGACGTGACGAGTCTGAAACGGATTCCAATGACGATAACAGTCTCGCCTCAATTCCATCAAGGGTAACAGCATCGTCTCGTGATACACCTAGCACCGCTGGTTCTAATACGTAGGACCGCAACGACTAAGGATTCAAAAAAGTAAAACAAAGAACCGGAGAGGGGGTGAAACAATTAGCTAACTATTACTAGAATCTGCACTCAAATCAGAAAAGGAAGCGTTGTCTTCATAGTGAACTCAGTCCCAGTGTAGCTCCAATCTACTATCACAAAACTACTGTTTCGGACCCCAGATACCAACCTCTAGAGACTCCTCACTCGATTACGCGGTGAATTGGTACTCGTGATCTTGCCCTATTTCCATCATTTCCCATGCGATCTTGACTCTTGATATCCATCCACGTAACGCTTTCCTTGACAGGGTGGGTGTGTTTAATGTATGCTTAAGGCAAGGGAAGGGGAAGGGTATGTGGAACGGAAGCGCATCGTTCTCTTCTATGCCCGATTTGATACGTCTCTTCAGATGAGTAGAGAAATGCACGGAGGGTGAATATGAAAGTGTGAACATGATCATCTATTCATTACATAAATTCTAGCATAACCAGTTGGCCCCAGCAACTACTCAACCTTCCTAAACTTCATATGCCCATTCGCATCCCTCGCAAACTGCGCTCGCATCCCCCTCGCCCTCACCTGGACATCATGATACGTAACCCTCTTCTCCCTCTCCGCCGTCAACCCCTCCAAATACTCCCTCTCCTCCCACCCATCAAGCCCACACCACAGATGCGCCAGCACACTGTTCTTAAACAAATACGGGGTCCCCCTCCTCCCACTCTTCACGACCGTCAGCGCAAGAAACACCGCGGAGGCAACGAACGTGGCCAAGGGCAGCGCCAACCACTCCCAGCGGACGCGCACGAAGATCTCCGCACCGAACGCGTCGCCCCGGACCGTGGAGACGGACGGGTTGGAAGGGTTTACGACGGCGCCGGAGAGGACGGCCGCGGCCCGCGTGAACAGCGCCGTCCAGTTCCCGGCTGTGCGCGACGAGAAGCCCCGGAGGAAGAAGTAGAAGTCTTGGGAGGAGGTTACGCGGTCGAGGTGCACGGCGAGGGAGTCGAGGGTCTCGTCGGTGATGTGGAAAGTGGTGTTGGAGGTGTCGATGCCGTCGGCGGTCGCGATCCAGCTGCCGTTGCGGAGGCCGCCGTTGCGCGTGTTGTTGGTGCCGCGGAGGAGGGTGAGCGCGTGCTCGGTCGTGAGGTCTGCGGATGCGCCGGTGGGGGTCACGGTGGTGTTTTGGTAGCGCTTTGCGCAGAGGCTCGGGCGGCATCTGGTGATTGTGCCTGTGGTTTCCCCGAACTTGGGGAGCTCGCCCATCCGTCGGATGTCGGACGTGGATGTGAAGCAGCTGTATCCGGAGATGGAGTTGAAGTGGAAATCCCGTGTCGAGCCGGATGTCTTCGCGCAGGCGGAGACTCTGCCTTCGGCGGATGAGTCGCCTTGGAAGAAGCCGCCTGCGACGTTGGTGAAGGGTCCGTCGCGCGTCCAGCCGATGATGTCGTCGCCGAACTTGATCTGACTGGGTGTCACGGTGAAGCCTTGGCCGAACTGGAGGTTGAGGGAGTCTTCGACTTCGTCGGATGGTTGGTCGGATCGCGTGAAGGTGATGTTAAACGAGGGGAAGTCAGGGTACTCGAAGGAACATGTTCGTTCCCATGTTCTTGCGCCTCCCAGGTCTGATGGGCCAATCTCTCCGCCATGCTCGTCGATGTAGGACTTGAAATCGAGGTACGTCGAGAAGTCTGTGCTGTTGGTTTCCGTGACGTTCACTACTTTGCCGTTGGTTTGATTGAAAGGTACTTGTCGACTGTCTTGGTAGGTGTATTTGCAATTGGGGAAGTTCTTGTCTAGCACGATGTCTTCACTCTCGCATGTTGCGCATATCCCTAGCGTGACGAAGTCTGGTATGCGACACTCTAGCGTAGGGCAGAATGTAGTGTTTGGCATCTGAGAAGGTTGGCCGGCCACGGAACCAAGGATCCCAGTGGTAAGTGCAAGTTGCAGATCTACGATCGTGTGAGCCTATTCCTGTCCGGGAGTTTATTGTGTTTCCATACCATATGGGAGCTTCTCATCAACGAGGGCCGCCTTCGTGTAGGAATCTGTTCGAGTGACATATCCCGTTGCATTGAAGAGAGCAGTATTCTTCGAATGCACTTCGATGACCTGCTGGGTAAAGGGCTCGAAACCGAGCAACAGGATCGTGATGATGGCGCCAACGGCAGCTAACGACCTAGTGCCCCTGGTCTTCCATAGAAAGACACATGCTCCCCATGGCCCGCGACTGGCCTCGTCGAAGATCTCGATATGTTCTAAACACCTTGGGCGGCTGAAATACGACCATTTTAGCTGTCCGATGCTCTCGGCGATGGGCACTAAGAGAGCGGATTTGGTCACGACTGAGAAGACCGAGACGAGTGAGTTCGGCTGGATCGGCAGGGCCCAAGTTCGCATCGACTTGCCGTCGATTGTGAACAGAACCGCTACGGTAAGGATGGTGCAGATGGTACCAAGGGCGATAGCACCCGCCTCCCACCACCAGCCTATCCGCCTTATGGCACCTGGGCCAAATGTTCGAGTGCGTTGGCGTTTCTGTGGGAAGAAGTCGGTTTCTGGACGTGAAAGGGAAATTTTTCGTGTAGAGACATCGACGTCTTTCGACTTCGGGTTGTTTTCAACATTTGGTATTGGCGTGTTTGAGACCACAATAATGCTTTGAGGCCGCGAGGGCTCTCGGGGACCCATAGTATCGCGATGATAATGTTTTCAGAGAACCGGTGGGGCGCCGTTTTGAATGAACGACATCTTGATTATCGAGCAAACAAGTGCATATTGTATGTTGTCAGGCCTTGTGCTTTTCTCCGACGAGTTATCACTATACCCATTTCGAAGTTCTCGAACCTCAACGTTAAGCATCTCGCGTAACTTTATCATGTCTTGCATCAGCCTTTGTGTGACGCTACGGATTTGACGAGCTGCGTTTGGCTTGGTTCCAGGTCCAACCTCATGCGAGACTGTCAGCATCTCGTGCAATTATTGGGTATCTCTAGATTCAATGTATCACGGCGCGAAAGTGACCTTAAGAATGGAGTTAGCATAACAATCAATGGGTTAGTTCACGGCGATATGAAACATCGTGTCGTAAGCTAGCAGCGGCTTCCGTTGTTGGAACTGACACATTGGGGGCCAATTCTCACTTTTGGACCCCGAGTGTGAGGTACTAAGGACGGGGGCGCTTCGATGCCGTGTTAGGGTGACCAAAATAAACATTTCCCCTACGAGAGAGAGATTCAGGATCCGGAAATGTTCAATGTAGGTGACGATGTTCTGCGACAATACGTTGAACAGCCGACGATGATGCCAAGACGGGATAAAGTTCCTCACCGCTCCGAACCAAGTACGGAGTACAGCAGCACGCAGGCACATAGGCTTACACGTGAATCGGGGGCTGGATAGAAGATTTCCATGTCTCCATCGGAATCCTCCGAGTAGGGCATTGGTATTCTTTCTTCTTTTATCATAGAAACTACATGATATGGGCGGAGTCACGTCACTACAGTGCCAGTATCTGTTGCATCATCAATGTATATCAATGTATGGTTATCGAAATCTGTTACCAGATACTCCGTACAGATATTCAAAATCCTATTTCATACCGTTCATATGGCCCAGCTTAGGATATCAACCTCTTTCCAAGTGTCCTCGTCTGGTCACAGCTGGCTGTGGAATGTACATAAGTACATTATAAGTAGGCAAGTATAGCGTGTCCTTGTATACCTAGCTATCTCTATTGTAACAACAGGTACTCCATACGATTAGGTAGACAGAGGACAGCCATGCACACAGTAGCGAGTTGCTAAGCGCATAACAAGTGCAGAGTAAGTGTACAGAGTAGTGGGATTATTGGGAGTGGAAATAGTTAGTCGCGGCGGTTTAATTAAGCTGCGCATATTGAGAGACTTGTTTTAGCGATCGCGCGTAGTAACGGCGATCTAGAAGGGTGGACGAGAGTTGACTATTGCTATTACTGGTACATACTCGCACGGAGTAACTAACTAATGTACGAATGCTGTGTATTATTATAGGAGGTTGCCTGTAGCCTGTAAACTACGAGGACCTACACTCGTACCATGTAGGGTAGAGCATGGTAGGTAACATTATTGACATTGAACGGGCGGGTGACGTCAACATCACAGATTCCCCCCAAAACATCCACACTCCCATCCAACTTGTCACCCTGTTGGTCCCTTTTCCGTCCCATCTGTGCCAATCTCGGCCTTACTACCCGCCGCCGCTTCCATATCATCATCATCATATTGTTTCTGTCTATTTCTTCAATTCCTTGGTTGACCCCAAGTGGTCTAGATGCGGTCGGTTTCCACTGCTTTTCCAGGCACCATCGTCAATAACCGACCTACCCTCGTAACCATTACCTACCTTACAGGTCCACTACTTGTAGTTGTACCCTGTACCCATATCACCTTGCACAATTTTATAACCTTACAACAAGTCCCTGGCGTATCTAGCCTATATTTCTCACAGCATGCTGACCACTTCTCCGACTCAAACCATTTTCCTCCATATGCATCCCCACGCTCTCGAGTCGTTGGCTCCTAAAGACACTCGGTGGAACATGCTTGAGTTGACGGCTTCCGCAACATCGGCTGATCGTCGACAGAGTTATCTATTCTCTGCAACCACCATTGCTGGCCAGGGTGCTTGCACTGCCTGTCGCGGTCGCTTGACCAAGGTACGTCTAGATTTACGCATACATTCCCCCAAGACACCACCTCTATTCTTTGTCTCGGTCGCAGCGCATCCGCTAAAAGTTCCACTGCAGTGCTCGTTGACCAAACCACAATGTAGCGAATGCAACAAGAGAGGTACAGGCTGCACGTACACTGCTGCCTCGAAAAGTAGTTCACCAGTGGCTCCCTCGGTGTTTGCTCCCCCTGCTCCACGGCTGGCGACAGAGAAGGGTACGAAACGCAAGTTCGACCAGATCCTGAACCAACATCCTGCGCCATGCCCATTTCAAAATCTATATCAGCTCATGCAATCAAGCTCCCCCGAAGTCGCCATGGACATCTTTCGTCGCATCCGCCAGGGCGACGATGCAGCGAGTGTGTTGCGCCATTTCGATGAGGGCCACCTTCTTGTACAGTTCTACCTTCAAGTGGACTCAAAAACACAAACACTCTCAACTACGGCTCCTGGTCGCGCTGGCAAGTACATACAATCTCCTCCAGCTCTCTCGACATCAACTACCGAAACAACCAATTCGTCATCGACATCCATAACAACACCATCATCCGTGGCTACTACAACACCTATCGGGAAACCAGCAACCCAACATCAACTTCCACCATCATTACGAGCAATATGCAACGATGTAGCGATGAGCTGAGCCCATGCATGTTCAACGTTAAATCTTCCCCATCTATCATTCTTGCCTGGCTGTCTAATCCGCCGCATTAGACTGATTCATACTCCCGTTTTTCTCTTTCAGTCATAAAGTTCAGTGGCCTCATGAGCTGACGATGACTTGGTGGAATCATCCATGATCACTACATTTCATAGAATGCCAAGCGCAATAGTGGGATGAACGCGCAAAGCATATGATATTTTACTTACATTATTCTACATATCGACTTCCTTATTGGTAGTCCCATGACCATGTACCAGGGAAATAAGACTCTGGTCGCGGCCTTGATCGAGAAAGTGGACCTCGCAGATCTTGTTCTGGCGTGGGCTTTCCGGGTCACTCTCCCGGGCCAATGAGGAACACACAACGCCGCAGACCGCATCGACTTTACAGCGCATCAATCGTGTACCACCTTTGGAGTCGAGCAGCACGCATGTCGGCACGCGCCTCCCTGTTGTCGAATTCTCATTTTGGCGATATGCTCTGTGATCAGCCGACCTTTTCGAGTTATCCGGTCCCTGGTCTCAATGGTGCGCTTCATGACGATTGGTTATGTCACGCCAGCTTCGGGAACGGCGACCATCGCGATGGACTCTCAGCTCAGAGTCTGCGATAACATTGTATCTTGTCGTTGGCTTGATAACGTGTCACCATGGATACAGAGTGTTGGAACTTTTGTCACGGCTTTGACTCCCGATGCGACCACTCCCATCGCTTGTCAGCAATCAAGTCAATGAATACCAGTGTACGACGCAGCAGGTTAATATTTGGACGGAACAAAGGCATATGAGACACTTGATACGGTACTTGTTCGAAACAAAATGGATCATAATTCCAACAAACCGTTGTCCTGGCTGAAGATACTCAGAATCCTCATTGGACGAACCGGGAGCGTCGACCATCACGACCATCCGAAATCGTGTCAATGCAAGAATCCATAGATGCCCTCAAAAACCACGGATCAGAGTCAATCAATCTCTATTTCTCTACGTGAATCATATCCAAGAAAATTTCAGAACGTCTAACCGATTTGCACCGACTTCCCACCTCCGTACTTCCCATCCGGACCTTCGAGATGGGCGTCGAGCACTGCGCTCGTCCCGCTCAACACGCTCTTGATAGCCTCAGGCAACAGCCTCGCTAGATCATCTGCGGTACTCGCATGCGCCGCCCAGATCTCGCCTCCGGCCGCCGCCTTCGCGATGCCCGAGTAATCCGGCGTGGGCGCGAAACTGATATTGAGCTCCTCGTTACTGACCTTGCTGCCCTCGCCGTCAGGATGCACAAGCAGCATGCTCCGCCGCGGCGCATTCCAGCCCTTGTTGTTCAGCACGATGGTCAGGATGGGGATATTGTAGCGCCTAGAGATCCAGTACACGGACCCGGGGACTGAAAACAAGTATGTGCCGTCGCCGACGATCTGGCACACGAACTGGTTCTTGCCCTCCGCCGCGGCCGCGAGCTTGATGCCCAGCGCGCCGCCTCCCGACCATCCTAGACCCCCGCCGCCGCAGTTGATCCAGGACCCTGGGATAGTGGCTTGGATCTGGTCGGCGACGAAGCCGGTCTGTGTCACGGCTTCTATGGCCCAGATAGTGTCTTCGGGGCACAGCTTCTTGAGCTGCTGCGTGAGGTATGGGGTCCCGAAGTGGCCCTGGTCGTCGACCTTGGCCTCCGCGGCGATGGCCTCGAGTTTCTTCTTATACGAAGCTTGTAGCGCGGTCCAGCGGTCGGAGAAGACGTTGCTGGACAGTTTCTCCGCGTAGGTGGCGGTCAGGTGGGCATTGAGCTGGGAGAGGGATTCGTACGAGTCTGCGCGGAAGCGTTGGAGTGCCTTGATGTAGAAGACGGGCATCTGCTGCTTCAGCGGGTCGACGTCGATGTGGAAGACTTTTGCGCCGTCCTTGGGCTTCGTTTGCGTGTCGATCCAGGGGACGTCACAGTCGAGGACGAGGATCACGTCGGCGGTTCTGATGGCGGCTTCGTTGCTGTAGCGGAGACCTAGCCAGGCGGGATGGTTTGCTGTGGGATTGTGTGGTTAGTGCCGGGACAGAGAACAGTGGGAGGAGGTGTTCATGGAGACTTACCTGGAAAGCACATGTCACTGCCTCCGGTATCGAGAACGCGAAGACCTTTGACGTTGTCCGCCAATTTGACCAATTCATCCACAGCGGCATGATTCCTCCCGCTGAAGCCGGTGACGATAAGGGGTTCCTGCGCGTTCACGAGTGCCTCTGCAATGGTCTTAACACCACTCGAAGAGAGCGCCGCGGGTTCTATGGGACTCCAGTATTGCTGGTCGAGTGCGTATGGAGTGAGATCCTCTTCCAGGGGCTCGCGGGCTGCGCATAGGTAGACTGGTCCCTTAGGGTCGCTTGTAGCGAAAGATAGTGCGCGGTTGACCATTTGCTATGCGATAATTAGCCTTTTATTCCAATCGACGCTTTATTTCCACAAATCAATTCCATTCTTACCTTGACATTCTTGCCCGTCTTGATCTCCCCAGTATATCGACAATACTGCGCCACGATCTGCTTCTGGTCCGGCACGTCCTGGATCCAGTGAATGTATTCCGTCCTGCTCCCCCTCATCTCCCCCTCGATTGTGAACGGCGACAGGCCGGCAAAGATCAAGACAGGCGCGCGGCCACACGACGCGTTGTGGACGGCGGCGCCTAGACCCTGGGTTCCTACGTCGACGTGCACGATGACGCATTGTGGTTTTCCAGTCCGTCGAGCGTAGCCATCTGCCATGGACAGGGCGACCATCTATTTCCGACACCATGATATGGTTAGCTCGGGTATAACTGCGAAAGTGGTGGTGCGACTGAGAGATGCGAACCTCGTTAGGACATGTTATGATCCTGGGGAACTGGCCCTTCTTCTCATTCTGGCCCTTGACGATGGCCTCGATGACGCTGGGGTGGTCGGACCCGAGGTTGACGAAGCAGTGTGTGATGCCTGCCTCCCAGATGGCCTCGAAGAAGGCGAAGGAAGCTGTGTAGACCCTGGAGATTCGTGTTGTCAGTACTTTCTCCTGTTCAATAGGAATAGGTGATGATATGTGGGGTGCAAAACGTACATGTCCGCCTTTGTTTGGATGAATTGAGTCTAGGCGATTAAGACCGGTTTGAAGTAAGGAATAGACGGAGAAGAAATGAAGGGTATCAGTATGGAAGAGAGGAAGCAGAGGTCACTAGGGTCGAGAGTGGTTGCGGAGTGACATTATTATTCCCCCAGGGAACGGAAACGTCCCGCCGCATATCGGAATGGAGTTCCAGCGATTGCCTGCCCCACAATGGAGGAGAGGACTCTTAGTGAGTATGGGGAATGGATTGGCATGTTTCCCCACTTAACGTCAACTGTCGAGGTTGTTGGACATGGCATGGTACGTAGACTACGTGGTGACTACCTCTGTGGTTGGCTCCGTGATTGGGGATGAGCTACCCCTCCATTGTCCCACCACGCCCTACAAGTATTGCTTTCCCGAGGCATGTACTCCGTAGCTGGCAGTTCAACCCATTTTCAATGAGTTGGCAGTTTACTTGATATTCCTTGTCCAACGCGTATGTCCTACTGTACATACTTGGTACCTGTATAGGTACTTCAGTAATCGGCAAAGATATATCGTATGGCACCGACTTGGACGACGTCTTTAATTCCGGACGCCCAAAACCCCCACTTCCTCCTCCACCCCTGTCAGGTGAGTAATCAACTCGCTTAACCAAACGACAGGGGTAGGCACTTCTTGACGGCAATCATCAACACTAACTACTACAGTCCAGACTAAGTAATGGCTTTCGTATACAGCACGAACTCAATCGAAGCATTACTGAATACCTGCCTATCTTCCTTCTGAATTTCTAAACTCTAGACGACATGCTCCTTTCGGACAAACAAATTCGATCTATCAAACCCAATCATGGAGTTACTGGCCTCCCCACCCGTCAAAAATACGCTTCTCCGATGTCAACCTGAAACACGTTTCAGTCATACCCCGTCGAGCTGACAAGCTGTCAAATGCTTTCCATCCCATCTAGAATCTTGGGATCATATTCTCTTGAACAAGTTCTCTTCGGAATCATCTCTGATCATTTCAACATCTCGAAATGTGGCTTCCCTTATCCACGTCCCTTTCATGGTCTTTGCTAGTTGCTACTACACATGCCTCCTTCATTTCCTGTGACAGAAGCGAAGCATCGCTACATATCTTCGATGTACCGTCATGGCTGTCATTGAATTTCTCTTGCCTTGGATCCCCATTGCCCTACACTATTCTTCCCGCTCCTGGTAAAGGTCTTGGGGTGTTTGCACCAAGGTCACTCATACCTGGCGATATTATCATGCGCGAACCTCCTATCCTCGTCATCAATCCACCTCCTATGCAAGCGGGAAAGGGATATCCTCGAAGCGAGATCGACAGCCGGGTTCGAATTGCTTTTGAAGCTCTGTCCAGCTCCGAGCAAGACGAAGTCCTCTCGCTGACATATTACAACCCCCCTTCCCAGAAGGTAGTGGATCCCCTCAATTCAATCTTCAGGAGCAATGCATACAACACTGGTTCCAGGGTCGGACTATTCCCCAAGATTGCCAGGATAAACCATTCTTGCAGGCCGAATACTAGCTATTACTGGAACGAGCGACTTGGGAAGCGTATGGTTTATGCGACTCGTCACATTGAAGAGGGGGAAGAGTTATCCGTTTCCTACATTCCCTTATTACTCGCACACGCGGATAGGCAGAAGAGACTAGACGCGTATGGCTTTACCTGCACCTGCGAGGCTTGCTCTGCTACCAAGCACAAGAAAACCAGCGATCAGCGAAGGACACGCATCGGCCAACTTTTTCCAGACCTGACGGCAAGGCTGACGCTTGAGGTTCCAACTTCTGTGGCGGCCAACAAGAGCGCACATCGAATGGCGGAGCAGAGCATAGAGTTGATGCAACTGGTCGAGGAAGAACAACTGGCGGACTACTATGCGCAAGTCTACAGAAGTGTTGCAGTTTCTCTAGCTAGGCTACAGCAATGGGACAGCGCATCTATCTGGAGTAGCAAGAGTTACGACATTTTCAAGATGGCCGACGAACAGAGTCGTGAGACGAAAGAAATGGAGAAACTGACCCGGATTTTTGTTGCAAATTGGAATGAAGATGTGGACAAACAAACAGAGCAGAGACAGTCGCAAAGAGGTCGGTGAAATACACGACACTGCGGGTTATTTCATCTAAATCCGAACTTTTGGATACCTGCACCCTGAACGATACCCACGTTCAATGCAGGGCCAAATACCCATGAGCCTTGGCATAACGTCCGCCCAGGTTTTTCGTCCAAATCCACGGCCCGCTCCATCTTCTCCAATCTCATGTTCTCATGTTCCTCGTCTGTTCGTCCGGTCTGATCCTACGAAACACTCCGCGTGCGGCGCAGAAGTCTCGAACCTGGGGAGACGCTTGGGTTGTCGCTTCACGGGCCTACCGACCCGTTAGTTTAGCCTAATCCATCTTCGGTCATCCCATCGACCAGGTATATATCTACAATGCACGCTCGCAGACCTGCACCCCAGGTTCTGTCAAATTTCTTCTTCTTTTTCTCTTCTTGAATACGGGATCTAAGAATTGCGACTATACCACGGACATCGTCGTAAGAGCAGCCTCATGGATCAAGCACATCTACAACCAGGCCAACCCCGCCGGATCGACCAAGATGAGAGAGTTCGCAAAAAGGACATGAAAGTCCTAGTCCTCGGCATGCCACGAACAGACACAGCATCCCTCGCCATTGCTCTACGCAGACTGGGCTACACCCCGCACTCCATGCGCGAACTTCTCATCCGACCCTCTGAAATTCCCCTCTGGAACGAAGCCGCGCATCTAACCCTCCTCACCAAATCCCGCCTCCCACCAGAGAAACGCCTCTACCGACCATACGGGCGTGCCGAATTCGACAAGCTGCTCGGCGACTTCGACGTCGCCATGGACCTCCCATCCTGCGTGTTCGCCAAGGACCTCGTGGAAGCGTACCCGGAGGCCAAGGTCATCCTCACGCACATCAAGTACGAGGACTGGGAGGCCAGCATGCAGGTCTCCATCTGGGCGCTCCTCACCTGGAAGCTCTTCAACTTCTGCCGCACCTTCAACCTCTCGCAAATGGCCCCGCTCCTCCAGCTGCTGCACTCCCTTTTCACCGCGCACAACGGCAACGTGTACGACGGACCGCAGGCAAAAGAGGCGTACGAGGCTCACTACGAGAAGGTCCGGCAATTAGTTCCCAAGGACCGATTGCTAGAGCTCAACAACAACAAAGAATGGGAGCCGCTGTGCAAATTCCTCGGAAAGGACGAGGTGCCCGAGGATGTGGGAGCCTACCCAAGGGTGGAGGAGGGATCGCAGATGAAGGAGCAGATGACGAGTACGTGGTGGGGCATCGTGCAGCATTTCCTATTCGTGTTTGTGATTCCGGCTCTTACGGCACTGCTGGCGACCGCGCTGGTGTACTGGCGGACGGAGCTATTTGATCTGTTGGAGGTGTTGATGAAGAAGGCCGAGGCGTATATAAGCGTATGAATTGTTGGTCGGTTTGTTCCTTAGAATTGGGGTTTAAGCATTCTTGTATTAGTACGCAGCATGGTAGATGGCCGAAAAGATTAATGACAGGACAATATAGCTCAGTTGAATCTTGAAAACTGTGGACGGTATATATCTAATGTTAATCGAGTATTGATCACCCCTAAGAGCAATGATAGGACGTGATTGCACATCTGGACGTTCAGACTGAGAAGGGAAAGAGTTATCTTGGGTATTATCGCTACTCTACAATCCTCTAAACAAGTCATCGATTGTAATCGGCTTCCTGACCGCGTTCGAGAAACCTTCATGGAAAGTAACCCAGATGCGATCTTCGTCATTCGCTTTGTCCACATTCTTCTTCGGTTTCTCCCCCTCGACGGGCGCCTGGATCGGTACCACCCTGCCGAAGAAGTCTTTCAGCACCTTATCCTTCGTCGCGGGCTTGCTCGCCGGCTCCTCTTCCTCGACTTCGTGGGCCACTTCACCTTCCATGTGCCCACCTCGTCGTCTGCGTGACTCAGCGTCGATTCTCAAGCTTTCTCGCTTCCACTCGCTTTCCAGCACGCTTCGTACGGCGAATCGGACTTTGTCGTCTTTCTTGCCGTCCAGCGTCTCGAAGGCTGCTAGTTGGTCGAGTGGAGGCTCCATACGTAGAACCCATCCGCCACTGCGATTCGCAACGTCTTCGGTCTCCACCCTGCTCTTCTCGAAGCGTACTCCGGTCGCTGCCATGGCGTCTACAGCTCGCTTGACGAGTTCTTTCTCCGAGGCTTTTCGGACCGATGCAGTCGCTGTCGACTTGGATCCTGCCGGGCCGGTATTCACGATGACGGGCTTGACGTCCGGCGCGAGCATGCGGAGGACGTAAGGCAGCAGCTCGGTTGCGATCTCATATGGCGAGCGGAAAATGCGCGCGAGCGGGAGGCTCAGTGTCGATTGGAGGCCCATCATTTCATCGCGGCTTGCCCTCAGCTGCTCCGATGCAGCGTAGGCGGCACCAGGGCCGGAGAATGGGGTTGGGATTGCATCGGGGTCGGCTGTGGGATTGGAACTTTGCTGGCGGGGCGAGGCGAATAGGTCGTGGAATGCGAGCACGGAGTTCGAGAGGTAGGGCGCGAGTTCCCACTCTTGAGATCCGTGGACTGCGGCGTTGAGGGTATCGTGGAAATGGAGCCACTCGTACGCAGCGCTCGGTTTGCTGAGCAACGTGTCATCCTGAAATGGCTTGTCGGGATACGCAGAAAAGCAGTCTGCAATGTTGTTAGATTTGTGAATATTCAGATCGCGGGTCAGAACGCTCACCTGTCACGATGCGGTCGCAGTCACCACTCGTGTTGACCATGTCCCTTAGTCTGTCCATGGCACGCCGTTTGGCAGCCTCGGCGACGCCGATGCGACCTTGTTTCCCTTGACGAGCTGGTCCGGTCTCTGCTTGCTTTGGGAAGCCTGCACCTTCGCGGAAGACACGATCGACGACATCCTTTGCACCTCCGCGACCGAGACTCCTGGCAGCCCCGCCTCCATGATGGAGATCATTGATGACATGTTCTTCAACCCACCTCCTGGTCAAATGAGGCAGTTCGGAGTTTAATGATTTCGCGGCTCTGAGGCGACCTGCGACCCATTCGCCAACGACCATCACACTTCGAATATCGCCTTCGCCGGTGCCACTTCCGCTGCCACCTTCTTTCTTGGTGCTCACACCCCAAGTTGCTTCACACAGCCGGCGGACACCATCGCTATCAGCGTTTATACCCTCCTTCTTGAAGACATCGTGGATACGATTCACAACCATGTTTAGAGGTGGTTTGCGGATGTGGATGATCTCGGCATGAGAAGACTGGCGGAGAGGTCGTAACGATGGGTGATAGACATCATTACAAACGAGAATGAGTGGCCTGAGAAGCCGGAATTTGTCGCCTTTCCGCTTTTTCTTCGTTTCATTGAACGACCCTTGACCAACCGCTTTGGAGTTCTTCTCGTCGAGGTTAATGAGATCAATCAACGCCTTGATGAAACCTCCCTCGCCAGCTCCACCACTACCACTGACCACACCATCAACTTCATCAACTACAACGCACACGGGCTTTCCTGCTTTTCGAACCTTTCCATTTGAAGTGCTCATGTTTACACCTCTCACGTTCTCGGTTCCAACCATATCTCGAATGCGGCCTTTGACGACGTCGCGACTTCTCTCGTCGGATGCATTGATCTCCTGTACTTCGTAGCCCGCTTGCCTAGCACAGACATGCGCCAAAGTGGTTTTTCCTAGCCCCGGAGGTCCTGTCAACAACAACACCTTTCGATGTTTCTGCTCCTCATTGTCATCATTGTGCCTATTGCTCTTCACTTTCGCCTTGCTGGTGCCGGGAAAAACGATGGAGTCCCACGCCTTCAACCACCTCAGTACTGAACGGTGTGTTCTCTCATCTCCGACTAGGTCCGTGAACTTCTTCGCACGGTACTTTTCCGTCCACATGAGTGTTCTGCTAGCTTTGCCAGAGGCCGGCTGGGTGGCAAGGCGTTCGACGGAGGGTCGTGGCCGTTCGTGATCTTCTTCTCTAGCCTGCTTCATTGCCTTCGCTTGGTCCAACGCTTTCGCCTCGTCTAATAGGCTGTGGATGTCGATGCCGTAATAGCTCTTTTGTGCCCTCCCTTCAACCACGTTTGATCGAGAGGCAATAAGCTGCTCGTAAGAAAGCGACGGCTTCTTCGACTTCTTAGATATGTAGATTGGCTTTCCAGCTGCTGTCCTAGCAATCAGACCGAGGCTCGGCTGAGCAGAAGCCGGGGCATCCTCAATTACTGTAGGCGGCTGCTTTGTGGGCGAAGGTGTCTTGAAATATGCATCCAGATCATCCACAGGTACCGTTTCCGGATCAGCGACGTCTTCCTGGCTCGCCGGGGGTGTATAGTCTGCGACAATGCTGGGAGCCGACGGTAAATCTCTGAGGATGTCTAAAGCTCGTTTCTTCTGCTGGAGTGTGACCAACTCCTCTTCGTCGTCCGAGTCATCCAAGAACGCGCGCTGTTGGGGAGGTTGGTTGGCTTGTCGAGCTCGCAATGGGCTGCGGTCTGCGTCTGATCGTTTGCGCTTTTTCGGGGATGCTGCTTGCAACGCGGAGCTTTGGGGGTATGTGATGGGCGATGATATCAACGCCATTGTTAGGCTCGGAGGAGAAGAAGGGATAGAATCAATGGAGGGATAATTCTGGATTCGACGGTGTGCAGAACCTTTAAGGGGAGTATCTATGCGGGGTTAAGATCCATACAACGACAATGTTTACAGCACGAGTTCAGCATACCGATAGGGTGGTCCTCCTCACTCCGGAATACTTCTGGAAGGCGCCAGGCTCGGTGCTGGATTACTATGCCTTGTTTCGTTTTCTGTTCTCTGAGCTCTGCTACGCACTCCTGTAGTGCCTCCAGATCCTCAGAGTAGGAAGTAGACGGGGGTTCGGCTTGTGGGAATTTGGCCTCGGAATGTAAAAATATTGCAGGATCGAACGATGTGGGAACCTGGGGAGACGATGTATTCATCGGATCATGGCGACTCAAATAACTTCGGTACGAATTGTGGTGACGATGCTCGTCGTAGGATGAGGCGTTACAGTGTTAATGACCGTGCATGTCCATTTACGCGACATTGGATGCACGCGCACGCGTTGAGACGTGTATCGCGCTATTCTGGATTAGGTAGGGTTCTGGTCTTCACGGCATATGCTTTTCCTACGAGGCAGTACGACTCACAGTACCGTTGCTTTGGAGGCAAAAAACCCAGTAGTTCATGAGCAACACTGCGAAATACACAAAATGGTAGCCCTGCACGTCTGCGTCTGCAACTTCCATCTTTACAGCCGGTTCGGGACATCCACCAGTTCCATGCGATAATTACAGCGGTAGCCCTCTTTTTTTCCATGTAGAAGAGCCGTGATAAAATTGGATCACTGAATGCTTGTTCCACTATAGACTAGTTGATCAATCATTATTATTATTTTCATGTCAAGTATGCCATGTATCTATTAATTGACTGTTTTTGGTAAATGATCATTGCGAATGTTCAAAGATGACGGCAAGCAAGAAGAAAGCTACGAGAAGAGTAAACAGACACCAGTTGTGAGCAGACTAGACTACATATGGTGGGCCAATTATGATTGAGGTTGGCCATCAATTAGCGCGCACTCGGGTCCTGACACCCCGTCCCACACACACACAACCAGACGTCAAGGTGAACAAGGTGAGCGGGACTCTGGAGAGAGTAACATACAATTCAAATATTGTACAACTATATAAGTTATTAAATTTTGAAGAATAACATCAATCAGAAAACAAAGCTGAATGGCGCAGCGGAAGCGCGCCGGGCTCATAACCCGGAGGACGACGGATCGAAACCGTCTTCAGCTATTACTTTCTTTTTTGCATTTTTTTGCAATTTTAAATTTTTAGCCATTCTGACAGACCAACACTATCTACCAACCTAACACAAGTAACCTGGCACACCTGTTCCCCTTTTTATATTTTTCCTTTAAATCCTAGTTGCTGTTTATAACAGACAAATAACTAAGAGGATGTTATCTACAAAGTTTCTACAAATATATCTACTGTATTTTATCTATCTAACTTGTTAATAGAGTACAAAAGGTAAATTAAATAGCGTTAATTAATATAGTATTTGAAATAATAAATTATCATTAACTGTTGCTATAATAAATATGTATACGTGCTATGTAGAGTATAGTACTATATGTTCTTTACTTCATAGAATCATATAATACATTCCAGAGATTTTTCGCAAGCGCATGCAGAAGTGAATTCACGCATCGTCCTCTCGCTACATACGGTCGCGGGACTCGTAGGTATGCCACCTTCCACTCTGAACTCCTTATCAACGGCATCACCTTCCTTCAGGTACGCCCACAAGCCATGTAAAGTCGCTGTGGGAATTGGTGGCAATACAGATGGCAGAGGCGGTGCACCTTTACTGCACCGCTTCGGTATCGTAAGAGTGCTCACCCGGAATAGGGATCTCTGTGGCTTCTTGATACAATCGCTTCGCTCACCACATATCGGAAATTGCCTCCATCTCTGTCTTCGGTTCTCTTCTTCTCTTTTCTGATTGAAGAACGTCCGCAGCGCAGTGAGGGATATCAAAAGAACCGCCACCGCACTTTCGCAATACACCCAAAACATCATCCAGGAAACGTCCTCCGGGGCACCAGCGGGACCCTGGATCCTAGTACTCCGCGCGACGGAGACGGGAATCATGATCAGCGTAAGACTTGTGAAGCCAACAGCCAGCTTTTGGCAGGACAAGATTCGGATTTGGTGGAGGATTATTATTGGGATCGAGGCGATCATGAGATCGGTGATGCAGTCCATCGCAGTGCCCGTGTAGGTGAGAGCTGCCAGCAGCTTCGTGTTGGGGTTGACGAGGCAGGTCGCTAGGGGGTTGATCAGATTTGAATGAGGTAGATGCAATGGGATGCCCTTACCTGTCGACATGCTGAACTGCGGGCAGACAATGAAGGGGCTGATAACCACGAGCACGTATGAGAAAAACGTCAATCCGACAGTGGCAAAGTAGTAGTGTTTGATCGTCCGCAGAGACTTGACTATGTCGTAGAAGAAGGCGAGGAACGAAAATTTGACGCTGAAAGTTGCTGTCCATAGGAGCGTAAGGATCGCGTACATGATGGACATTGCCGGTCTCAATCCCAATAGTACGCCATGAGGAACCACGAATATCAGGCTGGGGTCGACTTGAATCGCAGGACCAATGTAGAAGGCACTGATGTTGTTGTTGAGCATTCCAAATGCCGCGATAAGACAGCCAGTACCGAAGAAAAGGATGTAGTCATCGAGGCGGAAGCAACGCTTGTGATGAAGCTTAAGCACCACACGGCAAGCTACAGAGACGAGGGCAATACTAAACAGAATGGAAGTAATGACCTGATGGTATGATTGAGATGGTTAGCATAGTCAGTCGTAGGCTGTGGACTGGACAAACCTACCTTGAATCTCTGGTGGCTGATCAACGAGATCTGATCAACGCGCTCAGCGAGAAGATCTGATTCGAACATCATGCTCAGAACATTCTACCCAACTATTGGGCGATTGAAATGTCTGACTCCAGCCTGTCAGTATCTCAAGCTGCAGGAGGGGGTGGCTGCAGATCTTATTGCGAGAACATTTTGAAGACAACATCTGATCTCGGACATGCTGACACCAATGTTGGATCACTGTTGCATTTTCTTGAGCTGATGGCTGCATCAATTTTGGCCTGCGTTACTATCTGGCATGGTACTTCTAGGGTACGGATACCGATTCACCAATCAGCGCGCACCGTTTCGAAGCGACATAGTGCTGTACCCATTGTATCTATACGAATTGCTTAACAAACGAGTTGTTAGATAGATGCTATTACAAGGCTGGGAAGATTTATAGGGGTATTCGTAGTTGTGTTGCTGAGTTTCAAGTGGGTTGCGGCGTCCTTGATGCAAGGCCTGTATAGCTGGAGGTCGAAGAAGCGCGTCGCAGCTTCTCTTGCCTGGCCCCTATCATTGAAACCTCGGTACTTTCGCATTTGAAGAGAGGTGGGACAATCGTATTGTTGCATTAGATGAATGCACCTAACCAATCCATTTCTTCAATCATAGTGACTACAATTAGTCACTATGAAGTAGCCGTAGCGTGTAAGTCAAAGATTGTGAGCACGATGTATATATTTCCTCTACCAACCAGATCACAAAGTTATCTTTCCATCAAAGATGATTCCTGACATCGAGCAAACACCACAACTCGCCACATTCAACATGTGAATGTGTGGCGCATTCTCCTCGAACTTTCGGTGATCAAAGGTGGACGCACAGTGGGTATCGAGGGGAAAACATGGGTGGAATACCACGCTAGCTGTAAGAGGCAACTTTTTGAAGAATCCACGAATTCTAGAGCAACCAAATATGTTCGCGGTTACGGCAAAGGTCATGTTGCTCCCTAAACAGAATTTAATGGCACTGAGTAGGGCTGCATTGTAAATCTCTGCGAGTGCATCAACTACTCTTAGAGTAGCGGCCCCCAATCGAGACAGGCTCTTTTCTCGTTAGATACATGCAAGTACAGACTTCGGGAATCAGGTGAAGACCAATTTCAAAATGCAGTTTAGGTTGCTATCTAAAGAAAAAGTAGCCACAATCTCTTATCAAGTCAGTAGTGCCCTGGCCTGATCACACACCATTTCCACGACCACCTCCTGAAAAGCCAGCACCTCCTTGAGTACTCACTGAGTAGACGCTACCTAGTCCACCACCGCGTCCCTGAGAAGCAAAGCGCCCACTCCTACCTCGACTGCGTCCTCTGCTTGCGAAGCCTCCACGGGTAGCAGGAGTGTCCGAATAGACACTTTGGCCGCCCATATTGTTTGCAAAGTTTGTTGGTGCACCTCCACCGAAATTACCAAGCCCATGGCCATCGCCCATGTGAGAGCCGCCAAAATTGCCTCCCTCGAAATGGCTGCCATGAGTTCTGGATCTGGACCGAACACTAGAGTGTCCCCCCCTGAAATGACTGTTCGTATGTCCATGACCGGCCGTTGAGAAAACAGGGTCTGGATCAGTGAAGTGTTGACCCGGAATTGGGCCTGGCAATCCACCAAACGAAGGCTGGGGCCCGGTTCCAGGTGTTCCTGGCCAACCGCCCATATGTGTATGCGTGCGTGGCCTTCTCGAAGCCCTTATATCCCTCCTCGCTTGTTGAGGTACCACTCTCAACCAGAATATCACCGAATAGACCACTCCCCCGAATAGAATCAGGCCAGCGATTACGATTCCTATAATGCCCCCAGTGCCGAGGGTTTGTTGATTCGGGCCATCGCCGAATGCCCTTCGCGAAAGGTAGGTGTACATATTTGTCAAGTTCATGGTATGTTGATCCTCATAGAAATATCGCCGTTCACGTTTGGAGCTATGCTTGTGGAGAAAGTAAGAGCGTAAATGTTCTGAATTTATACACAGATTTGCAGCGATGTCTTTCTTATAGATGCATTCCAGTGCCGCTACTTCAATATTCGAGTTGTCTGATTTCAATGGCCTGGTTATCACAAATTCTTGAGTCACGCTGTTGGTATTATGTGATTGGCAATATTCAATATGTATTTTGTGTTATCACCGAGACTTGCTTCTATGTCCATGGCTGATTGAGACATGGCAGCATGGGTGCAAATTCAATAGAACCCAAATTCATAACTAGCATAAATCAGCGGCCAATGAAGCTCTGAGAAATTCGGTCTCACGAGCTGCCATGGCTTGTTGCTCAGCCTTTTCTTCCCTTTTCTTTTGCCTCATTAGCTTTTCCTTCGGGCGTGATTTGACAAGAAGCTCGTGTCGAACGAACCAAGCAAGAAAGCCGAACACTACAAGAACCGCGAAGATTATTCCAGCGATTGCACCTCCACTGATGGGCTGATCCGAAGATGTGTCGCCGGCGGTCGAGCTGCGAATGCGGATTGCATGAGGTGCCATTTTGAAGGATCAGGAGTGCTTCTTTGGTCTAAGAGAGATGTCTAAGGTGAGCCCGAGAAGGCTGAGAAATGTGGAGTATTATACTTTAGCTGCTGGGAGGGATTCATTGTAACATCGATGCATTGTAAGAAGTTTCACAATGAGGCAAATGTGCAACAGATTGTGGAGATATAGGTTTGGTACCAGTCAAAGTGGTTGCCACAATAGTATTCATTGTTACAAATTCGACGGCTACATAACCAATTGTCCGTGAACAGAGAGATTCCATTAAGCATTAGATCCTGGGACGACTGAAATTAGGAACCTGTGTCTCCTCTCGCTTGTCAGCCGTCTCCAAGTTGTCAGGTCTGCGCTGGTGCTGGACACGATTTCGAATGTTCTTGCCGATTATCCAAATGTATTTGATTATATTTGCAGAAGCCCAAGGTCCAAACAAGCAAAGGCCTATGAATGCGGGTAAGGGAATGCCTCCGACGCGAATATCCGAAGTTTCGGCGTCAGACTGATCTCGTAGGCTGATAGAATGAATTGCAAGGGGTGGCATCTTTGCTGGTTTCTGAATGCGAGAAGACGGTAGGTGGTTCTAGTGTATGCTGAGTGGTGTTGAAAAGATGCCTGACAAGTTCGATGGTTTCAACTAACGACGTTCACTTCACATACACTATTTAAAAGCATTTGGATGTTACGACAAAGGTTGTATCATGCTAAGTCATACATCAGATACTGAAATTTGTTTGATCGTGTTCCAAATATAGCATCTCTTTCATTACTTCATAAAGCTCCTCTAGTTCATTGTCACCTTCATCCCCAAAGCACAATGCCTTTGAACATATTTCTCCCCACCCCAAGACACCCTATCTGTCAGAAATACTACTCGTACATGCTGATGAAAAACACAAAGAAAATAGGATTGCTGTGGAAAAAAAAACAGGAGCTCCATATTGGCTTAGATAGATGTCAGTGTCCCTGGAGGACCAAACCATTGAACGTGGAAGATCTTGACTTAAATTGATAGGAGTGTCGAGTTCCATTACTTGTCATCATAGATTGGTAGGGCCATTGGGTGCGGTACCTTGTTCGGCACTTGGACCTTGTCCTTGGACTTGTGAGGTTGTTGGTGAGATGATGCTTGGATCGAGGCCTTCCCCGGTTTCAATTCCTGGATACAAGACTTGCAAGGGAATATGTTTTGCTCTTGTAGTGGTGGCTGTGCTCTTGGGGTTCTGAGGTATGACTCTTGAACCCCTTGGTTGGTGACCATGCACTGGCCTACCTTGACTCAACACTTGATGACTGGGAACCCGAGCTCGTGACTGGAACGGCGGACGATCAGCTGCTTTAAACCCGTCCCAAGTCTCTTTTAGCCATGTTTTCACGCCATCGACGACACTGCTTGTATCAAAAAGCTTCATGTTCTTCCTGCGTGGTGGATCTTGAAAGCGCACTGTCCTGCGTTTTCGCCAGCGCAAACAGAAGAGAATCATCACCAGTGCGAGTGCAGCTGAGCAAAGGATGCATCCGACCACGAGTGCTAGGTGTCTGTCTGCTGTTTGATACATATCATGCTTCTGAGATTCGCTCATTGTCAAGCCCACGGAAGGACTTGCAGAAACCACTCCCGATTCGAAAAAAGTCGGGTTCGCTAATGTATGCGTTGAAGGTAACAATGTAAATTTCGGAATTTCTGTGAGAATTGGAGACATAATATGCAAAGCGGTGAATTTTAGTGGTTGGTGTAGTTCAGGTAGATATTGGGAGCACGGCGAGTACTTGGTTCAGTCGCAATTTTGCATGCATGATCAGCAGTCTGAATGGTTTGACGGAAGCGTTAACCGTTTGTCCGTTCAAGCCATAGCGCTATGACTGGGTACTGGAAAATCATTGAAGTGAATCAGAGTTACAGAGACATTCACGTGGCAGGCACTAAGAGCAGCATTGAATACAATTTGAGCACTGGAAAGTTTTATGGTTGCTAATAGCGTTATACACATCATCACCATTCATCCGCACTATTGCAAAACTCATTATGTCAAGTATCTGGGGTCGCATTCGGTTGTAAGTCCTCATGAGACATTGCTATCTTGAAGGAATTTGTAACTTCGATATGTAATTAACTAGCTGTGCTCTAGCCCAAGGTGTAAGCATGTTGCGGATGGAACGTGCTCTTCGCATCATGGGCAAGATTTCCAATAGTCTCGCGAATCTTGCTCTGGCTCGTCTGCTTCGCGATAGTCGTCCTCATCTGAATCCTCCTTATCCAACCATACCTGATTCAATAGATCTGTCACCTGGACTCCTGCTCGAGCTTGCCAACTGCACAAGTCCGATGCGACCACCAGGGCGAATGCTAGCGTGAAAATCACAAAGATCGCATTGTAGCCGGGGCTGTCGAAGAAACCTTTCTCGTATGGAACAGCATGATCATTGATCATGTTGGGGGTGGTTGGATGGCACCTTAGGAAATGTGCTTCTTCGTTGTGAATTGAATGCAGTTGCCAGTGGTTAATTGCAGGTTGTCGGTTGTTAGTTGTCAGAAGATAGAATTGGGCATTGAAGCAGTGCTTATATAAAATTAACTTGTACATTGTGCAACTCGAATATGAACACAGATCTGTCTGTAAACATTGTAATATAAGAACTCCCCAACTTTCCTGCCCTGTTCATGTCTATAGTCCTTAGCATAATACATCGATCAATGTGCATGCACATTGGATCCTGACCGGGAAGGGAGCATTTAGCCAAGGTTTCAGTTTACAGTTTGATCGAGCAAGTAATTGTAATTTTGTCGATTCCGTTTGTCGGACATTCACAGATGATGTCCGACAAAACTTGAAAGCGCCTATGGTCGCAGGCGGCGACTTTTGTACCATGCAGCGGCAATGAGCAGACAGAAGACTATTATCACCCCTCCAACGGTAACACCAACGATCCAATTTTGGCCATCATGGGAATCAGGTTTGTAAGGCATCGGTCGATCCGAGCGCGAAGAGAAGTGAAATAATGCTGCCGGTGCCATTGGATGTTCAGTGTAGAAAGGAAGAGAATGCTTGATGTATTGCCAATTTCTTGGGAAAGATCGCATTGATTTGGAAATTTGGAGGAAGTGATGTCTGAATAATATGAACGGAGACCTTGGAAAGTATATATATTCCGCCATAGACCATGCACACATGAAGCCCGTAGGTGAACATCAACGGATCACATGTAGAGGTACAGCCCACATTCACGAATACAGTGGCGAATCCAAAAGTGAATAAGCTCGAAGGCACAACAAAAAGTATTCACTGCAGACTTGATAAGATCGTTGGCTCAGCAGTTTCAAGTTGCATGTGGGCGACCAATAGTCGTTTGTCAATGAACTTTGATGGAATTGGTAGGCTGCCAATGTTTCGTATGTCTCTCCAAAGCCTGGTCTTTTCTCAGTCAATAATGGCGCCCTGCACCGAACTGCCGTGACGTATGATATGCTTTGTCGGGCAACGCGGGCAGTTCGTCGCTCATTCGACTATCCGACATGCTCCCCCGGCCTCGCCCAGGCGTATGTTCCATGCTGCGTGCTTTGCGCCGTTGTCGATGCTGAATGCACTTAAATATTATGACTCCAATGATACCGACGGTGACAAAAGCTCCTATAATGATGAGGGCTATGATTTTGCCCGAGAGTCGGTTTTCTTTGCCAGCAACATATTCGTATGGGGTTGGTACTGAAGTAGCTTCGTACTTGATCTCCGTGGAAGTCGTTGGAGGGACATCCCAAATCTCGGTTGGCAGAGAATACACTTCAGACGATGACGGTGTCCATTGAATAAGATTCGGATCCAGGACCCAACTGTATTGTTCGTCTTGCCCTTGAATTGTTCGCGTGGCTTTGGCGGTGGGCGTTGAGGCGATTGTGACAGCCCCTTCTACCGTAGGATCATCGGACATGGAGACAAGAGGGCGTACATCTGCAAGAGGTAATACAGATGAAGCAGTGAGCAAGAGAGCCGTCGTGGACAAAAGTGCGCCAAGCATGTTGCCAGGAATGCGTTGCTTGAGAGACAAATTTGGCGAATGGAGAATGAAGATGTAATATATACTAGAACCCTTGCATTACCCACCATTGTGTCTTCGCGCAATAAAATCTATCGCACTTGGTAAGTGTAAAACGACGAGACAAGTTTATAAGTGTGCGTATATCTTCCAGCGGAACAAAATATTATTTTGGTGTCCATTTATGACGACACCCGATCGAGAAGCTTGCGCATGCTTGACAGGAACTAATCAGTTACTTGGATAAATCCTTTGACCATTATGAACAAAGCGGTAAGTTAAACTGAGACGATTATTTACGCATCAATTTACATGAAGACACTGGCTGGGCAATCGTAAAGGTGATCATATCACTGGAAGGAATCGATATTGTGGTGTAGCAGGATAGATGAGGCTATTCGGGGATCACGTGTATGAGGAAAAGCACTAGGCAGGGCATAGATAGATCGATCAGGGCTGCCGAGAGGGTTCGAGGCATCATCCACTTACCTACCGAGGCCTATCGACAGAGTCAAATATCTACCTTTCCTACCTATTCACCGATTGCGGGTCGTGCCTGTGATGCTCCCTATTACAGAGGCATCTATACGCGACAATATACTCTAAAATGATTGCAAAGTAGAGCGGGTTCGAGTTTCACTTCTGGAAACCGATGGACGCATTTGTTTACCTGATTGAATGTGTTCGTTTCTGCTGCAGTACGAAACCGAGGATTGTAGGATCATTCTGCCTGACCGACTTGAGCGATGAAATGAAAATGGTTGCATATCACATAAGGCTATTAAAAAAAGTCTAGAAACGTGATTAGACTTTAATGGATCATTGTGGAATATTTGAAACTGAGATCAATCGTGATTGTTCTGTGCGATGTTCAATGGCCTAGCCCAGATCGTGAGTCTTACGGGACACAGGAGCATATACCTTTGATGCACTGTGTTGACTCTTTTGAACATGGTACTTCAAAGTCGTCTAATAACCCGGAGGAGAGACAGGGACCATGGGAGATTGCGCAGATGTGCTAGGATGAACAGGTGCCACTGTAGTCGTTTTGGGCCTGTTCTCCTTTACAATTTGCCCATGTGTAGAACATCGTACAGGAAAACGCCCACGTGTAGAAAGTTAGACGGAGAACCGTACCGACTTTTTGCCATCGGTTTGATACGCCCTAGGGGGCCGTTGTTGCTCTTCATCAGTCGATGCGTGAGGGACTATTGAGGTAGATTCGCTTCTGCCACGCCTTAATTTCCTCCGATTCCTAGCCAACAAGCAGTGGACAAGGCCTATGACCATGACAAGTAAGACCGTGAGAGGCAAGACAGTACACAAGACGGTGATGATTGTAGAGTTGAGTTTGGCTACTTCTGGCAGCGCATGTTGGGGTTGATTGGAGGAATCCATCTCGGTATTGGGAATTATTCGGTGCTGTAGGTAGTACCTAAGTACTGAAACTATCAAGAATATGTCTTATGTACCCGAGTGACCTTTTTCCCTTTATGAGTTGCATTGTCAGTGCCTGTCTCCGGCTTATCGTGATTGATGCGCATTGTACATGAACGTAGATCTTTGAACTCGAGCTATTTTCGTCATTATCACTGATAACAAGCCCTTGTGAGGCACCAGACATGCCTCAGATTTTGAGTTCTCGAAAAGTACATCGTATCGAGACGTCCCAAAAGATTCCGTAGGTGGATCTTCCCGAATTGGCACGGAGCTGATGTATTAGAGCACTGTAGCTCTCGGGCAAAGTCAATGATAGTCTCGCTAATGGCTCGGACTTGAACACCTGGTCATCTGACCTAGAAATGTCGGCATTGTAGAAGGCTGCGATATAGCTCGGATAATTATCATTCCCCAACATGCTTGAGAACTGCACTTGCCCTTCGAGAGAGCGATATATCACTGGAACTGCTTCCACTCTTTCTCCTGCTATCTTGCGTGACTTTCATGGGATCTGAAGTCGTACTCAGGGGTCTCATATGTGTTTGCGGAGGAAAATAGCCTTCCACAGCGTTTGGTTCGTTTCCGTGTGTTTGGATTGGTGTGCGCGCTCGACTATGCATGGGGCTGATTCGGACAGCCTCCGGACTTCGTGTGAACTTCAGGCTGCCACCAGTCAGGGATCGTTGATGTTTCCTCTTGGGTACCACCGCTGGCAGTTCAAGTCTGGAATTGATTCCCATCCATAAAGCCTCTTCGTCCTCATCGCCAGGTACTCGCCAGCCCCCAACGCCTTCAAAATCCCTAGTAATCTCGCCTGTGCCAATAAGAGACGCAAACGACCCACTCTTGTTATGGAGCCGTGGAGTATTAGACGTCGGTACGGCGGTTTCCAAGGATGAGGCGGTGCTTGCGATGCTGCTCCGTCGATGACGAGTGCGATTGGGAGACAAGCGGCTCGGGGACGGCTGTTTGGATGGAATCTTGGGCGGTGGAGGAAAGAAGAAGGCATGGAACAAAGCGACTCCAAGCTCGAAGTAAACAATCGACACGCGTACGGCAAGAGTACTGATGGCGAGAAGAGTTGTAAGCACAGCAAAGACGGCAAGCGGAATAGATACCAGCAAGAGTAATGGCGGACCGAGGAGATATAGAGGGCTTCTGAAACTGCCGGCCATGGTGTTCCTTGTAAGTCCTACCACAGATTTCGAGATCATCACGCAGATTTGAGGATGATAGAGATGGCACAAGAAATCATTCCGTTTGCTATGAAAGAGCACTCTCGTTTCGCCAATTCGTTACTCGGTCGTTCTGGAGGTTCGTACCTGGTAGAAGCTCTGACATGTGAAGACAACCACCGGAGAATCACCAAACGCTGCTACAAACTATCGATAAGCCCCGGCTGGCTCCGCTCGCCGAGTGGCCAATCATATCCTTTCACCAATACAACATCAGCTAAACCAGATCAATCACATTTAATAAATAAAGGCATTCTATGTTGATAGTCTACGTAAAAGATTGAACAGACTAATGGCAAGTGCTGAAATTAACAATGACAAATAACATTAGTGTTCTGCCTTTCACACTTTGATATTCACCTAGTTCTATTGTTACCTCTTAAGCCTTTTGACAGTCGCAGTGGGTTTCCCCTTTATTCACAATTCGGATGTCCCAAAGTCGGGTATAATATGCCCCGAGGAAGGTTTTCTGCTCACACATCGTCTGCCAGTATTCATTGAACAGAATTACAAGATGGAGCAACAAAACTGCAATAACCCCCGCCAGCAATTCTCCGGCACACGTGCTATACCTTCAATTGTTCGCCAAAATGACGCAGTATATTCTACGCAATATGCTGAGCGGTATTGGCGGCCTCGGTATACCCTTGCTGAGAAGCGCAGGTTTGCACGGCAGAAGAAGGCTCAATGGAAAAGAGAGACGCCCCCAGAGAGGCCTGCACTTAGGTCACGATTGGAAGCTCTTGCTATCAAAACCATCGACGACATTATTGACTCCTTTTTAACTCTGCGCAACGCAAAAGGTGGAACGCGGGACGAGCAACAGGCTAAGGAGTCTCTCAACTATATTCTTAATACTCTCCAGGCTCGTGTATCTCATGATGAGAAGATCCAGAGGCATAGAGAAGGCCGAGCAGCGAAGAGGTATGCACACCGGTCACGGCGAGCACAGGAACAGCAGGGTGGCGCCGCTCAGTCTCAGCGGGCTCCCAAACCCCAGGCAGAACAGGTTGACTTGTGTGAATACTACTAAATATCATCTATCCGTTCACTACTGTATTACTTCGCACGGCATATTGTTAGTATTAGATGTTAACTATCTGCCCATACTGCGTATTACTTGTACAAATTGTTACCAATCTGTTTCCCCATGTTTTACTAGCATTCTGAGATCTTAGCGCCTCTGCGATTAGGGCGTACTGTCAAATTCAGTGTACTGTTGTTTCTCAAACACTTGTGTATAAGCCAATGAACAAGACTGTTAGTACCTCTCTGCTTCTTAGACCTGGTAAAGTATCATTAAAGAATATTGTAATACTATACTATAACTATTAATATACTATTTTAGCTATTATAGAGGCTTAGGAATAGTAGTAAAATGCCCTTGCAACTATGTATGGACTTTGAGCACGCGGGTTCGCCTAATTAGTGTTGTGGGGGGGGGCGCTCCCATCTTCGTACTGTTTACTCAAAACGGAAGTATAATGGCCCCTACCTCTGTCGCCAAGCGCTCCTTGACAAGCTGACCATCTCTCTACTATGTAAATGAAATGTTTCTGTGAATGCTGTAGCACAGCCTGCGCAGTGGGCACCTGTATGTATGCTGTTTAGAACGCGGCCTGCCCCCTAGCAGCCATAGGTTGCATGGCATGTCCACTTCGCCGCCTCCAATCAAGGTCTATAATCATTGTCAATCATCTTGCAACGCAGAATTTTGGGTCTAATCAAAGGGTTTGTTGCTATGTACTGTAATGTAATGACGCTGGCCGTCGCTGGCGGAGAACTGCTTTGTATCAACAGGAACCCTTCATGCACCATCGGGACTTGGACAGTTATCGGTAGTTTCCTTGCGACAACTCTGCGGTTGAAGAGGGACTTGTAGCCCCTGGAGTTTCTACTATATACTGGCTTTGGTTTCCTGATTGATGTTGCATTGATTGGAAACTATTCATTTCTGATTGAGAGTTTTGGTCCATTGCATTTTGGTGAAGTGGGTACTGTTGGTAACTGCCAGCTTGACTGTGCGCTACACGTCCTCCATTCTGCTGAATCTTCTTATTTTTGCGTTTGTGTAGGCAATACCACATAAACGCAGCGCCCAAGGCTATACCGATCAAGGGCCCTACGACAACACCGGAGATCCAAGTTTTACTCTTCGATGACGAGCTTTGATTGACGACTTGTTCTGTAGATGTTGGGGCGCTGGAACCTGAGGAGGTGGCACTGGTAGAGGTTGTGGCGATGCTTGAAATTTCTGCTGTGGCAGAAATGCTACCTACGGATGCACTCAGTATTAGGTCATTCGTTTCCAATACCTTGGGAACCTACTACTTGACTGTGTACTAGATGCCTCTACAAGACCACTAATCTTGAATCCAGGCGATGAAACTTCCTGGGGGGGTGGGTAATCAGCATCGTACAAGGTAAAGCGAAACACCCATAAAGAATCATCTGAGAATGCATTAGATGCAATGTTAACGTTCCAGTCGTAGGATGTGGTCGTGGTGAGATCAATACCGCCTAGGCGCGAGTCAGTTTACCCTGCACACTACGGAGGCCATTAAGACTATGAGAAGATCTAGAGGTTTTCTTACGTCCAATTTTTGTGGCATACGTTGTCCCATTGAAGTTCCTAATCCACAGGTCGACTTTTCTCGTATCGCACGAAGGACAGTGGATCCCAAAAAATCTTGGGAGACTTGACTTCCAGATCAAGGTGAATTTGGTACCACTCTGGAGTAGTGTGGAGCCATCGGGAACTGCAGGTGCAGTGAAATTGTCTTGTATGGTTTGGCACCAGATCTGCAGTGGGAGGAAGAAAAATGTCAAGAGGAGAAGAAATGATAGTTCCATCTTTGAGGTCGTACTAAAGTGGTGCGGAGAGTCGTGCAGTGAAGCTGACTACCAGAATGCCAGACCAGCTGGGGTATAAGAAGATTTGCGGGCAACTACTACTTTGGAAGTCGTGTTTGTGGCACAGTGAATGCATATGCAGAAGGTGTATCTTCTACCGACCTGCATCCAATGGAGTTCTTAACAAGAATGAAATGAGATCTAACACACACGGTTTGCGGTAACAAGGCGTAATCGGACCAATGATGCAGTGCTATTAACGGCACCAATAGATTGTAGCACGGACTCATAACCTACCAAAACAAGTAGAGGATATAGGGGTATATCTTCAGCTACAAGGCTACAACCTGCAGAGAGCCTAATGTTCAGCTGAAGGACTTTTATGTTGTGGTGAGCGCTAATGTTGCGAAACTGCAGCCAATCTTACAGCATGCACACGGCAAGCCTATGAAGCACTTCACGCGTTTCAGCAAGATGTATCCTAACCGTGCTAAGAAACGCCATACCGCGGATACAGCCGAGATTTGGATGCCAAAACATAAATATAGCGGGGCAAATCCGTAATGTGGGGGGGAAACGGGCATCAAGTCCCGGTCATAGAGTATGAGCCTTGCATAACAGCATATTTTAAGTATTAAATGTTAACTATCCGTCTATACTGCTTATTACTCGTACCGATTGTTACCTATCCGTTTCTCCATGTTGTACTAGCCTTCTAAGACCTTATCGCCTCTAGGATTAGGACATGCTGTCGAATTTAGTTAGTATCTTTGTTATTACTCAAAACTACACAAAGGCCTTTTAAAACCAGGCGGATGGTGCCTCTCTTCCTTTGTTAACGAAGTATTGTCATTTTAGAACCAGGCAGTCGGTTCTTCTGTTCTTCTGTCACTTAATGAAGCATTATCATTTTAGAAGCAGGCGGTCGGTACCTCTCTTCCTTTGTTACCTAATGAAGCATTGTCAACGAGCGTTGTAAAGTGTGTGTATTATGCTGTAAAATTAACACACAACAAGTTATTCATGTCATTATGCACTCAAGATACGACAAAGGCATGGATTTATAAAACGCAAAGCAGCTCCCAGAAAATTAATGATCCCATATTGCACTCCGAATTGTATTCTACCTCCGCTGATACATCAATTCAACATGTCTCCTCACTTCTCTTTCGGATCTGGCAACTATACTGCAAAGCCACTACGTGCAGATGCTGATAAGCAGACGGCAGAACCCTGGTGGGCGGGAATTGTGGCGTGGGTGGTGGTGATTGTGGGGTTACCAACGTTCTTAATCATTTTCCACAAATTGGTGGTGAAGCGGATTCTCAAACGTCGTGAAGCTAGGCGCCAGCAGGACGTCGAAGCAAGCAGCGCAGGTAAGACCACTCCATCGCGGAGCCTTCCCCAACGAATAAAGGATATGTTCTCAGCTACGAAGCTGGAGCCTGAACATTTGCCACCCAAGGACTTTGATACAGATGTGGACGATGAAATTGCCCGGCCGCAGCCAGCGTTAAAGCCATGCGGACACAGCCGAGACTTGTATGCCAACGTATAACTACGGCTTGACAGTTCTGTCGCGTGGGTGAGGGCATGGACGTTAGTTGCGGTTCAACAACTTAAGTTATTAGAAGTATGCAATAGAGTATAACCACAACAAGACAAACACTGTAGTAAAATTTGCTTCCCTGTTACAAAATAGCCATTCATTTATTAAGTGAAGAGTCAATACCTAATCGAGTAACAGAAATTATGTTCAAACATTGAAGAACAAAACATTGCCTCCCATTGTCATCTACATAGTGGTCAGTGGTCACCATAAGAAGGGTAATCTGTTTCTGCTTTGGCAAGTGAAGACTAAGTTCGTGAGGCGACCAAGCTAAGTTGCCGTTTAGAAGGAAAAGCAAATCCAACCGGTCGAAATTCTCTTGGTCGAAGAGGTTGACAGAAAGTAAACTTTCCGTGAACCTTTAGTGGAATTGAGGAACTTGATAGATGGTGGAGTGTGTGCTCTGATCAAATATGCTTCTTAGTTGGCATTTACCCCCCATCGGGCGAGGTATTCCACACAGTACCTCCGGAAGGATTGATGGTGATTGACTGATAAGCATGCCACTCTCAAAAGTTGACTTTGTCAAGCTGTCTTGTCGATACCGTACGCTTGATTAGCATGCGCTTCCGCCGTTGCTCAGATGAATGGAATGTCTGCGAAGGTTAGCATCATCTTTAGGAACGAAAATTCTTTTTCCTCACCTTAGGGAAGCCAACCACTAACGTAGATTCTTTGTAGAAAGAAACATTTAGATTAAAAAAGACTTTGTAATACTCTGTACTCCGCCTCTAACGAATTGTGAAATAATTTCTGGCCGCGAAAAGAAGATAATAGACAGTGCCGTATGATAAGCAGGCATCCATGAGTGCGCCTACATTAAAGCAAAGGCCTCTGTCAAACTGTGGTACCAAATCTCACTCATGAGTGAAATTTCCTTCAAAGATTCACCATCCAAAGAAGTCTGAATCACCTCCTCCCAGTGCCTGCAATCCAAAGGCAGTGATCATCTTATTATTTCTTTTCCCTCCGTGTCCTTG
>NW_022983478.1:118157-258277 GCF_010015735.1 Aaosphaeria arxii CBS 175.79
ATAAGGTCGTCCCAGTTAACGTCCTCATCGACGTCCGAAGTCTCACAATCGATCTCTGAAGGACAGAAAGAATCTGCAGAGCTTGCATCTTCTTGATCGTTGTTGATCTAGTCTCGAGTGCTATTACAGCTGTAATAAATACTCTGTCCCTCTTGCCTAGGCTCTGCAAAGTGAATGAATTCGTAACGATTCGTGGTTCCTTAGGAAGGCTGTGGGACAGGCTGAGTCGCAACGCGTGGTTCACGATGAGAGCCTATAGGTTTTAATTAGTATTAGACTCACTATCTTATAAAGTAGGACGCAAAACATACTAAGCTCTAACGTATTATCTACTGTAGAATTCTGCAAAGGGCTAGGTAGAACAGCATTCTAGAGGTCTGTTAATAAAGGCGCACTGCTAGAATTACTAGTAGTGAAGGTAGGTTTTATAGGGACTGCGCAGTTGCTGCAGCTCCCTAATACATGCCCTGCTACCTGCAAGCGTGTGTGAACTTACAGACTCCATCGTGCTACACCTTTACTTATATTTACGTATTTTTATTGTTTTATGTATGTTATAGTTACAGTATTTGTAATTATGTAGACTTTGTATCTTGAGCTTGCGGCGTTCTCTGTGCTGCTCCACCTTTGGCTTCGTGGACGCTCGTTTGGGATGTTCGATTTAGGTTTGCCAGAAGAAGGAAGAAGGAAGAGGAGGAAGAAGAAGTAATCTTAAGCTTTTAGCAAAATTAAGTATTTAAGACGAAGTAAGGTTAGATGGTAAGGGCCTTCCTGACGCCGTGAAAGCTTGACGGACAAGTAATTCAACCTTAGGTGATGTTGATAGGAAGGAGTCTTTTTGCGTTAATCTTTAAGTGAAGTGTTGGAAGGTTAGTAAGATTAGGTAGGCGGTTAAAGGTTTAAAGCTTTATATACTAGTAGGTTACTAGCAATTCTCACCTGTTTAAAGAAGTAAATAAATGGGTAAAGGACGTTGTAGGTAAAGGTAAGACTGTCCATAAAGGCAAGTCTAGGAATTATCACACGTGGCTGTAACCCTCACCCGCTTAGAAGGGTACATCTCTTGTTGGCGGTGTATGTTGAGCTCAATTGCAAAGTTTTGCATGATATTAATTAACTTCGCTCACGGTCAGGATCGATACCCGGAAAGTGTACACAAAGTGTCGCCACGATTACGACATACCCCACGATCTACAGTCATCGCATTTATAACATCTGCCATGAAATGTATTCTATTCCTACTTGCTAAGTAATATGAAAAGATATTTCAGATAAATAATCACCGTCCGCGGCGAGTAAATCTCCCCAATAGAGGGTGTTCACCAATGGTGATGAATGATCTAACCAATCAAGAGAGCACGCGCTTCAATGCTCGCCTTAACTCTTCATAAGAGTATGTTTAAATGCCTCCTCAGAAGAAGCAAGAAGAAGCTGAAGCTGAGTGAGAAGCAGCCAACCCGAATCTATGAGCCAAAGGTGATGCTGATGCGAAGTTCGTAGCACTGACAAGTCAGTGGCGGGAAGCCATAGACACATCCGAATATGCCTCGCTCCAGTCACGCGAAGGACGAGGGAGAACACAAGCTGGACTAAACGGAGGATGGGGTTTCGGTATCGCCATGGCCTTTGCCTTTCGAGGTTTCTGGGCTCTTTTACTTCCCATATTTGCAACTGGTGTCAGATTGGTCCTAGGTGTCGTAGGCTTTCTGTTTCCTGACACCCCTCTATTGTTCTGGGATTTCTCTTTTCCGCATTGATTCGGTTTGACTGGCGAGACATACCGGTGTCGAGCCGTTCGCAAGTTCGGATCAGCTTCCAGGGAGTCGTTGTCGATATCGAATGCGGCGTCGCCAATCAGTTCCATGATATTGTACTTGATCTCCTCCTCCTCCTCTTCCTTTTTCACCACTGAACCCGGTGAACGGTGCGAAATCTCCTGCTCCACATGTTCCGCTGGCGCTTCTAATGGACTCAGACGACTCGAACAGGGACTATAGATGATTCGCTTATTCGAGATGTCACTAATGAGGCTGGGCATCTCTCGCCTCGGTATGTTCTTCTTGTTAGACGACTGAAGTGTGCGTAGAGCGGTTTCGTAGTTTCCCTCGTGTTCGATCAACAGATCGAACAAGTATCTGACTGTGTATGGATACACCGCCATGAGCCTGGCGACTTGTCGTTGGAGTTCCGGATCGTGAATATCAGAGAGATCCATTTTGAGATTTGGTGTTGCCCAGCCAAACTGGCGAGCTCGAACCGGCAGAAATGCCGTGGAGGTCTTGTTCCCTAAAATGCCAGGGTCGATGAGGTGAACTGATTCAATGACGTCGGGTCCCTCTGTCTTGATTGGGAAAATAGACCGTGTCAGTGGCTCTGTAACTCGATGATCGTCCACGCTTTCAATATGCACCGCTTGATGAGAAACCTCATCTCGAACGACTGGGTGTGGCTTCTGCTGAGCACTCATGAGATTCCTGGAACAGGTCAGCTTGTTCTGCTATGCCTTAGAGTATGAGAAATACCTTGAACATTTCACTTCCTGATTGCTCCAGTTCTTTTCTCCCACTTTAGGCCTTTTTGTTCATGGAACTTCAACAGATCCTGGACGCTTATTGTTATGGGAAAGACCTGTGGGTAAATGTGTTGCTGATGCTGGTGATACGGTCCGAAAAGCTTCGGATAGGGCAGGGGATCGACCGAGATTAAGACGATATCCAGGGTGAGTTCTGGGGAGATCAGTTTCGAACCGATTATTAATACTAACATGACTGATGTTAGAGTCTGTACAAAACATACTTCCAATCAAAGACAGTTGACGCACAAAGATGAAGGGCCATGTTGAACAGCTGGTGAATTGAGCCGTGTTGCTCCAAGATCTGTGGAACGACGCGTTGATTCTATGCTGTGACGGGTCGGATCTTGGATTTCGAGACGCTTACGCTTTAGTGAGGTTGGAGGGGTCACCATCATCGTATGGCGAATGTTTGGTCGACTGCGATTTCATCAGTAAACATTCTTTCTTTTCGAAATGTGGGGTGTGGTCTACGGGGACTCGACATCGCCCATCTCCTGGTCATTTTCCTCACTCTCAGTTTCGCTCACAAGATCGACCACCTCCACATTGTCGTGAAGCGTCAGCTGTATGCTGTCATGTTTCCGATTCAAACTACCAGGCTTGTTTGTCGTTGAGTTAGGCCGGTCATTTGCAAGTGTGCCTGTAGGGCACCCTGTTTGCCTTGTAGAGGATCGATATTGCTGATTGGAGACCTCAACGACGGTCAACTTTGACAAGCTCCCGGCGAGGTTCTTCCCACTGAGACCATCGGAAGACTTAGATAGCTGTTGTAAGCTCGGAACCCACCATCTCTGAGCTTCATCAGGCAGAGATCGATTGTGATTCTGCCCAGTGTTGTTGTGTTTCTGTCTTGCACGCGAGAGGCCATAAGGTAGCATGATCGAAGACTCGGCCTCGACTTTCATCGCGAACGAAGCGCATGTGGCGATTTGGCGATGATGGAGATTATGAGCAGAGTTATTCGACCGGCAAAGGGAACGTTTGAAGTACAGAAAGCACGAGCACCGCAAATGGCTAAGGTTGAGGTTTGGTGATATCGCTGAGGAGAATCGAAACGTACGATGGCGAGTGAAGGTGAGAAAGTCCCATCATTGAGACGCTTCGGCGTGCAAAGGATCTCCAGGTTTGCGCTGTATTCAACGAAAGGGACACTCAATGACTCGCGAACAGGTAGACAGCAGCATATCCTTCAAGGACTTATTACCGGAATCTGCTCTACTACATGGCAAGTAATTCCTAGCTACTGAGTCAAACTACTGTTTTCCATCGACAGTGCAGCGTTACTTCGCCAGCATTCGCATGTCTCCTCAACTTTAGGCCCCCACGTTTTTGTTGCTGAAAGTAATGTTCCCAGGCTACCATTATCTGAGAAGTCGATCCTTCAGCGCCACCAGGTACATCTGCCGAAGGCCTCACCTGACCTACTGCTTGGCTCACATCACACATCCACGCAATCCAAAGGCTATCCCTCTGCCTCAACTTGGATGTCAAGGTACAATTCCCTACAGCGCCAGGCTGACGGATGCGTTTTCTGCAGATGTCATCATTCCAACCTAGCTATAGCTGTGTTCATTCTGCGTGGTGTTGATTTATTCGTTGGATTCTAGACCATCGCCTCATTGTTACACATGAACAGGGCGATAAACTGGAGGTAGATCATAGGCCAGCACCACGCCACCAATTCTGACCGGAGGAATACAGCATCAGCAGGCATGGATTCATCTACCCTTGGCTTTGTTACCCAACGACACGCAAGAATGAGTTTCACACCTCAGCCTTATAAGCGGGGCTGAGCCAGAGTATGAGATGAACGTGTTTGCCGCGATATAATATGAAGGTCTTCGACAGTATGGCTCATAAGTTGTGTGACCTTGGTTTCTCACTGCTTAATGACCGTCTTCGCTCCTCGCTCAGCTAGTAGCTTCTTGGAGTGAAGACGCGCTCCTCATGGACCCATTATCTGTCGCAGCGGGTGTCATCGCAATATTGCAAGCAACTGGAATAGCAGGTCAAGGTGTTCATAAGCTACTGGCCTTGCGAGATGCACCTCAACAGCTCTATCAGCTATGGAACGAGGCTGAGGCTTTACGAGGTACTTTAAGCTTCCTTTCCAGGCGAATTCGTGTGAGAAGACTATTTAACGGCAGTAGCTCTGGTACTTGAGACCGAATCGGTCCTACGTCGTATGCTGGATTCGAATGGATATGACCTGACCAGCTCCTCCATTGGACCTTCACTAGAGAAAGTTAAAGAACATGTAGTCGAGTTCGAAGAACTGATCCGGTGAGTTTAGTTGACAAGGCTGCATACCTGAGGGCATGACTCTAATTCAGCTTCGTCCGCAGCAACAAACTATCTCGACCAGAGATAGTGGGTAGTCAGGTGTTACCAAAAGTTCGGCGGTTGCATTGGCTTCGGGCGGGATCAGACATACAAAGGATCAAACAGAACATTCGCGATTCCAGAGAAATACTCAAAGATCGGCTCGCTCTGATCAGCATAAACGATAGGTCAGTCTGAAATGTCAGGCTGCCATTGCCACGATGAGCTGCTGACACATATTTTAGTCATGACTTGAAGTCTCATGTTCTTCAAATTCAGAGCATAGCACTCACCAGTTCAGACGCCATTCGGCAAATCGAAGACAACCAACGAGAAACCCAAGCAAGCCTGATCGCGCTCCGTGTTGAACAACAGCAAAACTACGAAGCTCTACAGACCACCCTTACCTGCACGATGCAACCGATCCTTGGGCAAATGGAGCAAATGACATTGGCATTGACGAGGACTCAGGGAAGCCACTTGCCTACCCACAATACCCCCGGCGGTAGCAACCCCCCGCCTTACAGTCCGTGGGCCCCACCACACCAAGATCTACCCGTTCGTGTTTCCGCGACTATAGCTTCACACCAATGCCCAAAAGGTTGTAAGTGCCAATGCCATACACGATCCTCGGTTCGCACACCAACATGGTGCAAAAACGTCTTTGGCCGGCTTATGTGGACATACAGCTCGTCGATATCGATGAGGTATTGCAACTATGCGCCATGTAGGAAGAGTTTGGGAAAGCACCACTTTACATACTACTTCCCACCGTGGCTTGTTTCCAGGGCGCTCGTGGTCTCTGCGGCACTAGACGATCTCTCGGGAGCCGGTGCGAAACTATCGATCAATGTACCACTCATTGTCCCCGAAGAGAGTCATATCGTGTGGTCGCTAGTGATGGCGGGAAACCTGGAGCAATTGAGGGTTTTAGTGGCCCAGGACAAGAATCTGATGTACGTCCGAAACCAGTGGGGACAAAACATCATGCATGTAGGGAGTATTTCTACATTTTTTCCAGGAGAATATGTGACTTACTGTGATTCAGGTTGCTGCGAAAATCCATCAGCCTGCTATCTTCAATTACTTACTTGATATGGGCATGGATGCCAATCTTCCAGACGAAAATCAGAAAACAGCCACCACGACGGTGATCACCCGCCGCGGCGCCGAAGAGTACGATCTTCCTATAGATGCAGACGACCTCGCCGATCGCCTTGGATGGACGGAGTTGCACAAAATAGCTGCTTTGACGCACAAAGACCGTCCATTGACGGAGGCGATCCTGAAGGCAGAGTATGACACAATCAACAGCAAAGATAATCTTGGCCGCACACCACTGCATTGGTTAGCTGAGAATGGCGACGTAGACGGAATCAAGCTTTTGACGCAAGACCCCTGGCGGGCCGATGTACATGTTCGGGACAACATGGGATTCACAGCACTTCATTGCGCCTGCTGGGCAGACTCTTTGGCTAGTTCATCAGCCCTACTCGATGCAGGCAGCAACCCGAATGCACAAGACAAACATGAAAGAACGCCAGTCCTCTTCTTCGAGGATAGCAAGATATTGGATCTTCTGATCGAGAAGGGTGCTGACCTTCTCGTCAGCGATGATGAAGGGGCAAACTTCATGCACCATGTCGCGATCGCCGATCAAGGTGATCTTGCAATGACTTTACTCGAGCGGTATGGAGATAAGCTTTGCGTACCCAACTATAGCGGCGATACTCCCATTGGCCTGGCCATACAATCCAACAGTCTCCAAGTCCTTGCAGCCTTGGTAACATACATGGATGAGTTTCCTGTAAGTAAATTCCTCATGCTCGTCGCGTCGCTATCAGAATCAGTAGAGTCCCAAAACTGACCATCAATAGGTCGAAAAAATCAACTCAGTCAACAAGAGCAAACGTAACATCCTCCACATTGCTGCTTTGTATGGCACAACTGAGTCTATGGACATGCTCGCCGAAGCAGGTCTTATTGGTCTGGATCCAGATGCATTGGATAAAGATGGCCATACACCAAACGAATGCTTCATTCAGTGTCGAGACGCAAATCATGCAACGACACGCAAACGATTTGAGTTAGAGAACGAATCATGGACAAGTCTGATGGCAACAGTACGCAGACAGGGAAAGCCACTCTTTGAGATGAAAGAAGTAGAAAAAGTTGACGTAAGAATGGAAGTAAGGATCATTGAGGAAGTGGTCTAGGTTAATAGGCGTAAGCTACATTTGATGTGCTAGTATGAACGAGGCTGAGACGGCATGTCTAAATGTTGTAGTCATATAGTCAGGAAGCTTCAGATCATTCTAGGGTCTGTATTTTCCTTCAGGGTTTAAGCTCTGACTTGGGATGAGGTATCGTCCTTTTCCGTTTTCAATGGCATTGTCTCGAAGCTGGGCTTTCTATCTTGTCTACTACGTGCAATCTACTAAGCAGGCTCCCTAACATTCGACTCTAGCCCAAACTTCAAGCATAACTACTTAGTATGGAACACACACTAATGCACATTACTCGGTATCTTTTGGTTTCTCCACTTCCAATAAATACGAATATGTTATTTTACACGAAACCATGACCAGAAGTGCACAAGGCTCTGCACCTTTGATACTTCTAGCCGCCAAGATTTTCCCACGTCATATAAATACCTTCTAGGTAACCATACTCGTAACTGAAGCTGAACTGAAGCTGCTCATTCAATGCTCTTAGAACCCCGACAGCGATATGAAAATATGAAAATATATGGACTCAGCTCGACAATAATACTTTGCGCGTTCGATTTATTTGGGTTGGTCTCCGCAGATTCGTCCTCCCAGACCATCAATTCGATGATTTCTCAAGAAGCGCACGACGTACTTACAGATGTGACTTTGAGCTTCTACAATCCGGAAGATGCCCTTTCACCATACACCCTGGATCCACGGAGATGGCGACGGTTAGAAAAAGACCTCCTTCTACATTCCAGCAAGGAGAGCATTTGGCTTTACTACCAGCAAAAGCAAGAGAAGGATCTCACAGCGAGTGATCTGATAATTACCGGTTTACATGTGAAGAATTCCAAGCCCGAATCTAGTTCTGATGAACAATGGGAATCTCGACCAGGGGATATATGGCTCCAGCGAACCCATTATGATGGCAACGCCAGCCAGGCAATAAGAGCCATTGATGTTTTATTTGGCGCAGATGCCGTAGATCCAAGACCACAGTGGAGCATTTCAACTTCGCCGCTCAAGCTCAATGCTGCTGCAGAGGTGCCAGCGTCGTATCTGACCGTACGACGGGGCAAATCACAGCCTCGAGATACTCCTCCACCATTGCAAGCCAACAAGGATGGAAAGTTCAAGATTGTGCAGATTTCCGATACTCACATGATAGCTGGGGTCGGTAACTGTACCGACGCCCTTGGACCCAACGGGGAGCTCTTGCCCGACAGAGAGGCAGATCCGCTCACTGTGAAGTTCATCGAAGAGATATTAGATGTCGAGAAGCCTGATCTAGTTTTGCTTACTGGCGACCAATTGCATCACGACATTCTCGACAGTCAGTCGCCTTTGCTGAAACTAGTCGCTCCGCTTATAGCGCGATCGATACCATATGCTGCTATTTTCGGGAACCATGATAGTGAGGGCATGTGGCAGTTGTCGCGTACGTACCGCTACACATTCTAGCGATTAGACTTGAAAGCATGGAAAGCATCACTCACTGACACACCGATTCAACAGGCAAGAAACAAATGGCAATTCTACAAGATCTCCCATTCAGTCTCTGCCAGCTCGGCCCGGAAGAAGTCGACGGAGTCGGCAACTACATTCTCCAAATCTATCCCCACGATTCCACGAACGACCCATTCGCAACGCTCTATCTGCTCGACTCACACGGGGAGCTAGAAAGTAAAGTGAAATGGCCGGACTACGGACACATCACTCAGTCACAAGTTGACTGGTTCATCAGCACCTCTCAAGCATTACGCAGCGCACGAGAAGCCACCAAAGGCGCACGAAAAACCTACCATCTCCCTTTAGCATTCTTCCATATTCCGTTTGCTGAATACACGGATGAGAAACTTGCGATCAGAGGTGGCAAACGGAGAGAACCGACGGAAGGTCCGAGTTTCAATTCACACTTCTACGACGTGTTGGCCGATGAAGGTGTCGTGGCGGTTGGTTGTGGTCACGATCACGTCAACGATTTCTGTGCTCTGCGGCATTCGACGAAAGAGTCGCGGTCTGTTGGTGGGCAATCGAGTCCAAGAAGCAGTCCTTGGCTTTGCTATAATGGTGGTACAGGATTTGGAGGGTATTGTTCATATGATGGGGTCCGATTTCATCGTCGGACGAGAGTATGGGAGTTTGATGCAAATGCTGGTAGCATAACGACTTGGAAGCGCAAGGAATATTCAAAAGATAGGGTCGACGAGATCGTGCTTGTCAAAAACGGGGCTGTCGTCGACCCTGCAGCGCATGAAGATGTGGATGATTGGCAATTCATCTCTAGAAGTGAGCTCTAGATCAAAAGTTATGTTCACTCCATACAATCGCATCAAGTAAAATTTCCTTGCAATCTCTATGGAACACCCTTCCTGGCATCATTCTCTGCCCTCAGCACATGCAACTCCCTAATCTCCCCACACAACTCCCCACACGGCCCGTCAACCTCCAAACCCGGCGCCACCTCCTTGATAGCCAACGTGCTAACCTTCAACCTCGGCAACCCCAACTCCTCCCTCCACAACTTCAACTGCGCCGACGAACTCGCATACACGATCCTGCCCAACCCGGCATTCGCGTGCGCCGCCGCACACATGGGACAGTGCTCTCCGGACGTGTAGACCGTGGCTTTCGCGCGCTCGTCCTGGCTGAGATTCTTCGCCGCCCACCTGGCGAGCGTGAACTCCGGGTGCAGGGTCGGGTCCGCTAAGGTGACGGTCCGGTTCCGGTCTTCTTGTAGGATTTCGCCTGAGGAGGAGACCAGGATGGAGCCGAAGGGGCTGTCGCCTTCGTGGCAGGCCTCGGTTGCGAGGGCGACGCACCGGCGGAGGTGGTCTACGTCGGTTTGGGAGAGCATTTTGTGGTCGAAGGGTGAGGGTGGCCTAAGGCTGTTCACAGGGAGGGTGAGGTTGGGTGAGATTATTGATGAGCACACGGTGCGAAATTAGGTCCTCGATTCCTGGGTACTTCGTAATGGTCTGTTCGGATTTTGGTTGGGTGATGAATGATGGGGATTGTAGATTCAATAAAGAGGCAGATAGATACCTAACGAACAATAATCGATAAGAATTAAAAGAGGGGTTAGAGCCAGAACGAAAATGGTAATCGAGTCGAACATTAACATTTCGAAGTTGATAAGCACAAAGACCAATTCATCGTTATAAAACGCTCGACGCTTTTTGAGCTGTAAGAATTTTTGCTTCGTGTAAAGAAGGGTATCGCGAAGTACGTATCTATAAAGTCAATCAAAATGCCACCAAGATTGCCCCCAAAAAGCAAAAGCGCCAAACCCATCATTTTTATCCAACATCAAGTATTTCCCTTCGATTGCACCTTAGCTAAAGCATCTTGCGGATTGTCCTGCAACATGATCCATTCCTGACTGTCCGCACTGATCGCATCCGCATCTTTGGCCATTGTTGTGACTTGAGTAGTAGTATGCCGACCCTGATACTGACTCCTCGCATCGTCATATTCCACACTATATCCCTCCTTCACTACTATGCCGCCGTTGAGGGACTGGAAGGGGAACGATTGCCCCGCAAATTTCGAACCCTTTTTGTGTGTGGAGCGATGCGTCGAGCTGTGTGTCGAGTTGAAGATGCGCGGGGCGATCTTGGACATGAGAGGTTTGCAGGCGGGGATGCAACCGCAGATGATGCCGATGCTGGTTTCGATCGCGACGATAACGTAGAGGGTGGATCCGTGCCCTATAAATCGAGTGGATTAGAAAGTGTGGTGGCTAATGGATGCTGTGGTGTCAAGATGATAATACTGACAGGATGAGTCGTAGGAGTGTATGTAAATTGACGTGTACCAGAGGCGACAGACGCCCGCGACGCATATGCTGTGACTGGGTTAGTACAGATGGGAGACGTCTTCATGATGGGTGTGCCTACATGACACCAAGAGTGAACATGATTATCAGTGTCACTCTTTGCTTGAGGGAGATCCGAATTTTTGCGAGATCTTTTGCAGGCCAGAGGAAGATCTGCAGTGGTCAGTCTGAGTCAACGGTTGCTGCATGTCTTCTCGTACCAGAAAATCACTGAGAATGTTGAGGCCCTGTGTTTGCGTCAGTAATGCCTGCTGTCGATATAGTTAAAAGAGCTTACTCCAGTGGTATAAAAGAGGGGAGCTATGTCAATGCACTCGCGGTTTGGATATTTAGCAAGTAACCAGTATGCCTCAATGGGTCTGTTATTCATCAGTAAGTCGCATTTAGGAAAGACGTAAATAATTACGTACTTGCACTGAAACAAAGCAAGAAAGAAAGAGATAAGCGACCATATCGCGGTGAACGCGAACATGCAATAGCAAAAGTACTTGTTTGTGGTTGACGGGAAAATTCCTGGAGATGTGAGCGTAAAGACAAATAGCCCAGTCGACATAATTTAACATACGTAAATAAGTTAACAGAATCGAAACCTTGGTCAAAGCAGTTATTGGGATAAACAGCAATTGTGTCGCCATTGCGATCTAAAGACTGTAATCAGCAAGTTTCAAACTATTGAATCTAAAAAAAAAGTACCTGGGCAGGTTTGACTGGATTGGCAGCGATTTCAGGGCGCAGATCCCCTACGTACTGTCAGTGTATCTACACGGTCATTGATCTGTGAAGTTTACATATGTGATATCCGGTTTGGTATTCTGCTTGCGTGGAGATGCAAGTCATTATACTTGTAGCTACAGAAATCACTGTAGCCACAAGCATGCACCAATCGTCCTATTGATAAATATTAACGATGTTCGAAGGCGACATGATTCTGGAACCTACCGCTCCAAGTGCGCGAATGAGTACTGCTCGACTGTAAAACCGCATCATAGTGAATATCACGATCAAGCATAACAGTGGTATTTCTATGCCCAAGACTAGTGGACGCCTGGTCTCTGGATCGATGAAGTTGGGAGGCGGCCATGAAGCAAAGTCCGCAGCAGTAGGCAACTGCTGGAACGACATGATGAACGCAATTTGAAAAGAGATGAAGAACAAATTGAGGAAGAAGAACGGTGGAAACAGCAAAAGGAGTTCGAAGATTGATTAGCCATGCACTCCTTGGTTTCTTCCAAGCATGGAAAGGGTGGAAGTGACATGAGTGCCACCCGCCGACAGTTTGACTACAGTTTTCTAGACCGTCTAGGAGTGCTGCCCCTACTGACCGGGGTGAAATCCCATAGGCTGCAATTATGCCATTGTAGATGATATGAGTGCTAAGCATGATCGCCGCGTGTTGACGGATCGCATACAGTGATCCGAGGTAGATCGATCAGGGCTATCCCATCATATTGGGTAGTGTGCCTGAATTATGAATGGCGCAAGATCTGCCGTCTCGAACACTACAGTATAATGGAACAAGTGATGCATCAAGCAAATGATGCCCAACTCCCAGGTCCATTTGAACATGGTCTAGGTCTATGTATCGAAGTAGCCAGGAGGCCCTATTTCTTCGTTCAATGCTAGCAGACTACACGGAACTTTTCAGGTTGCGTGAAGAGTTGCAAGCTGTGCCGGCAACATGTCCGGTAATGACTGATAGGTCCTACTCGACATAGTTGACAGGCTCGTCCGCTCGAAATGGGCTGCCAGGTACGCCTTCTTGCAGTCTAGCCAGTCACTGTGGTCACTACGGGTGCCAATATTGAAAACTGCAATTTGGTGGTTACTTGTAGCTGGAAATGGACACGAGTCACGGACTACTGACACAGTGCAATCAAACAGAATGCCGTGGGTCTAGATGAGACTAGATACTGACTAGATCCACCGTCCCCACACGGCAGATCAAGTGCATTGTCTAATATCCACATCTACCGCAAGGCCGGATCCCAATTCCAGAGATTGCTATGTTTCAAGAAGATGTTGTGCCTGAACAGCATCTGACTACGGCCGGTAGCCTTTTGTGTACTTAGGTAGAGGGAAGGCAGCTGGGAGGGGTTTGAGTTCGCCATGGCGCAGAAACATCATTTGTTCAAGAATCAGGACCTAATGTGCGAATCCTTGCCTTTGATTACTGTCGCTACTTCGAAGCAACACAAATACAAGGTCCAGTCGCACGTGAAAATAAAACTTTGACTGAGTAGTTTGTTGGCCATAGGTACGGAGGAATGACCTAGAGCAATCTCGAAGAGGACATGTCTAAGCTGTTGAACAGGATGGAAGTTGGTACATCGAGGGATAGCCATCAGTCCCCGGACATTGATTTGGGTGCATCTTCCCCACTGGCCCGGAGCTCATTGCTAGTTCCACCCTAAGATTGGATGGATGATTGTCTATCCAGCGGGTGGCAGAGCGACCGAGGTGAATCTATTCCAGCAGTAATGGTGGCCCAGAACGCGTGATCATCTGATACAAGGGGCCGGTCACCACTATATATACGCGCAGGACAGAAGATGTAAGGACAAGAACAAGGTTGTCCTTGAGAAGAACATAATGCCATATGTACGCCTACTCACAAGCTTCTACCGATCAAAGCAAGGGTATGAAAAGGTGAGGCAGTTTGAGCGAGAGGGCGGCACGGGTAGGAAGCGGATCCCTGGGTGACGGTTGCAGTCAAGAGAGTGGGAGAAATGTTAACGCGTTCCTGTTCCTGGTGGTGATGTCAGCGTCCAGCCATCCCGGTTCCAGCCATTCACGACCGCCCGCCCACGTCCACACTCCACAGTCCAGCCATTCCCCGCTCGAGTCCAAGAACTTGAATTCGCAGTAGAGCTCTCATAGCTCTCTCCCAACCTCATCATTCTACAACAGCCACTACACCACCTCCACCATCGTCCTCATCCAGGACAATATCTATCTACCTCTCGCCATCCCCTATGACTGCCCCCCCTGCCTCGCATGGGGGATTGGCAGGACCGCATCGTTTACTATCGTGATTTCGCTTATACTGCACGCCGACTGCGAATGGCGAACGGTAACATAGGCGATGTGCCTGCTTCATCTTATGCCGAGTATGTATCAGCTTCTTCTGATCTTTCCAACTCCTCCAGTGATGGCGCATCCGATCCTCCATCAGATCCATTTGGCCATCCTTCTCCAGACACCGTCCAACCCCATGCGCCGCCGGCAGAAGGACCTACACACACTGTCTCGCCTGTCACAAGATGTGTAGCCGTGCGACCGGGCCTGGCGCATCGCCTCTACTCTCATCGTCTTCATGTCAGGGCCAAAGCTAAACTGCAACGCGACAGACTTCTCTCCGGTCCTATGATTGATATCTACGTTGGCGAGTCCAAGCGCCATTGGGCTCTGCATCGCAACCTGCTATGCCACCATTCCGAGACGCTCGAGGCAGAGCTGCAGAGCAGCGGAAAGAAGCAGAAGGATAAACTCGAACTGCCAGATCACGACCCGGCTGGCTTCGAGCTACTCGTGAAATGGCTGTATCAGGGCAGGCTTGACGACGTGTCCGATCTGATTGACGCAAATCAGAAGTACGAGTATGCTGTGAGTTGCCACAAGCTATACCTGCTATGTGAGCGATTCGATATGCCTCAGCTCAAAAATGTTGCTATCGACCAATACCGCAAAGGTCTGAACGAAGCGGAGCTTGTACCGGACGCTGAAGAGATCAACGAAATCTACCGCAAAAGTCCCTCGGGCTCCCCATTTCGTACCCTCATGACAAAGATCGCGGCTCGACAAATCATGGACCCTGAGAGCCATAGAGACGTCGGAACTTACCGCGATTGTTTCGTTGACAATCCCGAGTTCGCAATCGATCTCGTAAATGCCATCAAGCAAGGCACTGGTGGCATGCTGTTCGTCGATCCTACCGATGCTGGCAACGAATGCGAGTACCACGATCATGATGCCGGGCCGAATTGCCATATCAAGGGAAAGGGAAAGACCAAGCAAGGTAATTAAGGCCTCTCAGCATAGTTTTCATTCCCGACCCACGCCACCATCCTCCGTGGTGAAGAGGGGCTCGTCTCCAATAATCGGTTCGTCTTCAAAGTACTCGGGATAACACCAATTGACATATAGCTCTCAAGGCCAAAGCCCCCCTTCACGACCCCAACTCCACCAAATCGGAACTATCCATAAATTCCGTCCCACGAGCCCTCCCTCACCGCCCTCCTCGCCTCATTCCGAATCCCCAGCCTCCAGCGAGGAGGCAAGCTCGCCTACAGGACGGGACCAGCGTGGGTCCTCTCCGCCGTCGCCTGACCAGTCCGGCATCCTCTACAGTCGGGACGACGACGGAACACGCGATGGCGAAGCCACTCAGCCCAACCGATCAGAAGGATCAGCCCTTGAAAGCACCACTCCCCGAGGAACGCCTACCAGACCCGGCGCAGGAGGAGTCACACCCAGTCCACGACGACCACCTCCCAAACTCCGAAAGAAACTCTCTCCAACCCCCGAATAATACAAAGGATGAGCGTAATGCACCTATCGAGGCAAATCAAGACACTACATCGACCATAACGGATGACTCTTCGAATAGGCGAGGCATTTGGGATTGGGCTAGGGCTGGGACAGGGAGACTGAACTTAATTGGCTACATCCCACATCCTGAATGGAAGGGACAGCCAGTTATGGTGACATCCAAGACTGCGACGGATGCAGTTAACGGGGTTCTTCAAAGAAAATCGAGTAACAGCCCCCATGACGATTTCAGTGTTCCGTCAACGACATCGACGGGCACGAATGGTGGGCAATCGAATGACGAAATACTCGTCGCGAAAATGGAAGGACTGGGGATTTCGAGTGCATCCGTCGACGAAGCATTATTCTCCCAGACGAAAGACTCTTCAGATGACTTAGTTGCTGCGGCTTCCTCCATTAATGGAACTCCTTCTCCAAAAACATCTAAATCGGATGCCTCGACGATTCGGGGAGATTTTGGCAGTCCGCCGGGAACCCCTTCGCCACCATCTCGCAAACAGACACAGAATGGAGGTGCAGATGCTGCATCGAGCCCCCATCGAATTCCTAAGTACAAGATTGCGCTCGCAAGTAATCTTCTTTCCTCACCTAGGAAAGCAGTTTCATGATACCCTCTCAATATCTTTTATAATATTTACTTGGCGGACTCGGTTCATGTCCTGTTTTACTATGGCAGCTATATATCATTGTAATCAATGCGGTGTACATGTGGCAATATATATAATTTTTTGGACAACTGCAAATAGTACCCCGTCTAATACATTCTTACGTACATATAAACTCTTCCAAATCAAGTTTCAATGTGTTACATATTCAATTTCCATCGACAGCACCAGTGGTCGCAGTGCCAAGCCCAACCCTCATTGGTCGTCGCAACCGCGTCTCAAGTTGTCCCTTCGAACAGCTTAACAACCGACGTCAACACCACTCCTTCACAACACTCGACAAGAGTGCCCAATAGCTACCATGGAGTCCATGGAGACCAAGCTCCTCAATAAATACAATATTCCTACTCTTTTCCCTGCACAATGGCCAGAAGAGAAAGATAGGAGCTCCGACGAGGAGGAAGACGAAGCCCCACGCACCGCCGCCGTTCAACCCCTCCGCCGTTCAAACACCAAATCGCGATATTCCGTACTGGAAAATACTCGAACGTATTCAAGGCAGCTTCCGGGTGCTGAAAAGAACCAAGATGGCGTGGAGAATCTCGTACAGAAAGACGAGGCCGATCCCTTGGGCACCTATCCCAGCGTTGTCCACGTCCTACGACAGAGGGGATTGCCTGTCGAGGAGGACATCAAGCTACGGAATCGGTTCCTCCTCAGTTCTACGTCCTTCTCGCCGTCACTCTTCTTGTCACAGGTTCACAGTTCTGCATCTACAGATTCCTTGCTCGCCGGTCTCGACTTCCTCTCTCGCTCGATCGAACAAAAGTCCGCCTCTCTTAAGGTCCTCGTGGAGTCGAACTTCGAGCGCTTCGTAAGCGCAAAGTCTACAATTGATAGGGTATACAATGAGATGAGGGATACGGGCCGTGAGCCTGAAAACCCTGGGCTTCGGCGCCCAAGCCATGGTCGTGGAGCTAGTCGCGCGAGCTTCTCTTCTCGTAAACCGAGTGGTCCTCTCAGTCCGAGCGCGATGATAGGAACAAATCTGGGCGATATACCGAGCGAGAAGAAAAAGAAGAACGCATTGACTAAGGAGTGCGAGTACGGCGTACATGGTATCAAGGTCCCATTGACCGAGGTTGCGGTCAAGGCGGAGGAGGTTTGGGGCCCCGCGTTGAATGGACGAGAAAAGGAGGAGACACTCAAATCTATCCTGGGATCGGTCGAGAAGAACCGTAGCCTCTTCGAAGTCGGATCCACCATCCAGGATGCGATTCGTCGCAAAGATCATGATACAATTATTGAGGAGTACACAAGGGCAAGAAAGTTTGCGGAGGATGCACGTTACGATGTGGAGCAGGCGACGTACAACAAGACCCCTCTTTCAGATGTCCAAGTTCATCAGATCATCGTCACCGCACGTATGTGGAATGATGTCGAGACACAGATTGAGTCATTCAAGCGGGATTGTTGGAAGCGTCTTGCGTCGACTCATTTTACCAAAGAGCAGGCTGGAAGCGAACAAGCCAAGTCGGAGCAATACATGGAGATGATCTCAATCATGCTTGAATTGGGTGTGGAAGACAATCCCATTTGGATATGGCTCCTGTCACGATACGACTACTTGAAGTCGCGCATAATAGCGACGTGTGAGAGATCGAAAGTGGAGCTTGAGATCCTTCGTCGTCATCTCTCGAACACGAGTAAACCTGGGTTGCGGACGCTGTCAAAGCATTTCCGTGCCATTCCGGTCGATTCAAATGCTGCTGTAGAGCCAGCGAAATTAGACTCCGCGAAAGTTATCGAATTCTGGGAGCAAGCCAACTCTTCCATGACGAATCTGCTCTCCTCAAATGGTGGCCTCCTAGGAGAAGTTGTGGAGTATTGGGACATTGCACAGTCTTTCATCAGTGGTCGTGCTCAGCGCACAATGCCCATGGGTTTCAACAATCAGTCCTCGGTGCATCACAAATTATCTTCTTCCAACGTCATCGAGCTAGAGAAGGGTACCACTGAACTCTCCAATCTCATACGCGAACATATATTCTCCGTCTTTGCGGACCCGCCTATTGAAGATATCTCGTTGCTCTTCTCTCCAGCTCCAACCGATCCTGAACCGGCCACACCTCGTACCCCTCTGAGTGCAGCACTTAGCCCTACCTCTTCTACTCGGTTTCGCTTCGATCCCGCAAATATTCCACCCCCGTCACCGAGCCGCGGAGAGACTTGGGAGAAGTACGCTTTCTGGCCTCCAAATTCGAACGCACTTTCAGGATCCCATTACCTTGCTAAGACACTTCTTCTCATTGGCACAGCTGCTAACGAAATGGCTTCTCTTCGACTACCCGAAACTAATAACTCTGCTGGCCTGGGAGATGCATTGCGCGCCCTGGTCGGTGCTGTTCGTGAGCGCTGCGTGCAAGCAGTGTGCGTGGCTTGGAACACTGACGCCGAGAGTCTCAAAGTACTGGAAGATTGGACCCGGGACCCAGATCGAAAAGACATCACAAACATGCCATCTCGGTTCCTTGCAGTGCAGAGCTTTCTCTTGACCAATTTGCAGAAAATCATGTACGTCAGCGGCAGTGAGGGTGGTAGCAAAACAGCTGTCGACGTTGTTGTGCCCCCGAGTAACAAGTTGCTGCAAATGGTGAGGAGTCAATTCGTCACAAGTCTGTATCGTACTTTGAGTGGGATGGTAGAATGCGCAGAGAAGGGACGCCGAGCGCTGGGTAAAGAGTTCGAAATCAAGGGCGATGATTTAACAATCGATGAGAGCCAAATTGGTGAAGATGTGGATGGCTGGGGCAAGGTTGATGCCGACAAGCAGGTGCGTATAATTAGCTCTCCACGGTCTATGATGATACATCTACTAACAATTCGCAGCCAATCCGCCTGCTTTTGACGCTGTCAAACATGACCACTCTCGCAAATACCACAGCACCTCAACTCCTCAATCACTTCGAGACTCTGTTCTCTGTCGCCCTTACGGATGAGAGCAATCGTATCAGGGATGTTCTTTCCCAGCTTGACCTACAGCTCTTCAAATCCTATACCAAGCCGCACATTGCCGCGATCAACAACACTATCCAGACTGGTATCTTCGCACCAAACTGGGCAGCACCACCGGCACGACAAACAAGCTCGGTCGCTGACCGGGATCCATCTCCATACGTCTTCAGTGCACTGCTCTCTCTAGTCATTGTGCACACGGAGGTGTCCACCACCTCTCCTCCCCTTGTTCCCCGCATCCTCCGCTCTCTCTTCGAATCATCGACAGAAACCCTCATTGCCACGTTTTCATCCCTCCCTCACTGTAACCTGGACATGTTGATGCAAGCCACACTCGACGTCGAGTTCATGGCTCAGACGCTCTCCGCATACACAACGGAGAAGGCATCGCAAGTCCAGACAGACATCTACCAAGTTCTTGACCAAAAGACGGATAACGCTGCACGTGTGAGGCTGCAAGAAGAACTAGGCAATCTGAGAGGGGTGTTGAAGAGGTTGAGGGAGGGCACTAGGACAGAGTTCTTGTGCTTTAGAAGGAGTAAAAGGGGCAATGAGGCAGGTCAGAGGTAATGGCAAAGATTAGAACAGAACGACGGTTTTAGTTGAGTTGATAGTGTTGTGGTGTTGTTAGTCTTTGAGCGAGTGCGAATCTGAATGTGAATACTTTTATCTACCACAAACTTCTATTGACTCGGTATCGAGGCTTGCTACATTGACATGATTTCACATTACCTACCTAGATGTCGAGGAAAGGAAAGCAGCAGTCGTCCCTGGGCCATCCACGATTCAAGTCAATAACTGAACGACATGACTCGCTTACCCCAACACGATATGATTGCGATGGAAACCCACAATGCGGCCCGCTCGCTCGCTAGGAGGGCCTTGCAGAACCCGCATCCCGCCTCATAAGAACCTGCATGATGCTATCCGCATTGGTATTGAGCATCCGAGGGGAATCTTGCGGCGTATACTCGCCTCGTACAAAAAAACACGCAAGCATCGCTTTGATTCGAATAAAAAGGCCCGTCTAGATTTAACACACCGTCCACCCAGGACAATAACTTCAAGGAATCCCTATTCTCTCGATCTTCATCCATCCATAACTTCAATAACCTCCCTGTAAATAAGTGCCCAGCCAATACAACAATGCACAACGCAACGATTCGACCGGCGCGTGTGTCCGACCACTACGCCATGGCCTCAATATGCAGCGCCGCGTTCTTCGAGGAGGACCTCTTCGGCCGTATTATCCACCCCAAGCGCCACGAATACCCAGATGACGTTGCACTGTTCTGGTTGCAATTCATCCGCGAGCAATGGTTCGATTGGCGGAACAAGTTGTACGTTGCTGTGAGCACCGGAGATGAGAAGTCTGCTGGGGACGAAATTGTCGGAGTCGCTGTTTGGCAGCGACAAGGGAAGGTTGGGGATGGTATGAAGTTGAGAGCTTGGGATCCACGTATGTTTTATTTCAATGTTCATCAGTCGTCCTGGGTTTAAGTTCATCAAAGCATATCACCTACTCTGCCCTCTTCCTAGCATTACCCACGTGCCAACCCTCGAAATTCCATTATATCTATCCAGAGAAGATCTCACATAAGTAACAACATCCCCCAAACCCACAGGCAACATAATCCACCCCCTCCTCACCCTCCACCACACCCTCCTCCAACCAACCCTCTGGCCCAACCGCGCCCTCGACCCCACAAAAACGACCCTCCTCCCCTCCGCCGAACCCTTCGTCGCGCACCACTGGGCCGGCGCCCGCTCAGAGAACTGGTACCTCTCCCTCCTCGCGACGTCGCCCGCCGCGCAGGGCCGCGGCATCGGGAAGCGGCTCGTGAAGCTGGGGCTGGATCTCGCGAGGGAGGAGGGCGTGCATGCGAGTGTGATGAGCAGTGAGGGAAACGATGTGTTTTACCTGAAGAGTGGGTTTGATGAGGTGGTTGGGTGGGCGAATGAGGGGGAGGAGAATCCGTTGAGGAAGGAGGGCGTGAAGGGGGGTGCGATTTTGTTTATGTTTCCTGAGGGTCAGGGTGGGAGGGAGTAGGTTATAGGAGTAATGAATTGATGAGATGTTGAAGAATGTTTATGTGTTCTGGTTTTCCTTCCTTCTCTGCGTACTAGGCGTGCTAGAGTATTACCACTTGTTGTAAATGATCAGCAAACCTCGAGAATGTTCCTAGTGTAGATCTCACGAAGATCGATCAACAAGAATCGAGGATCATGATCGACGATGAGCAGGAAAGTTTCTAGACCTGGAATATGAGAAGAAAGATGTAACCCAGAGTAGTAGAGATCAGTGTTGAAACCATATTCTTGGAACTCGCATACCACTTCAAATTGCATTCACCGCTTTCCACCACAATCATATGCCGGGCGCCACCCCCACGGGATTCCTTACGCCCAAACGTTTCCACCATGCATAGTTCCAACCCGCCAGCTAACATTTCACACGGCTCGGCTAGAATAGAATCGAAAAAGAAAAAGGACAGAATGCTGAGTTTCGCAACGATCAAGGAAGTTGAACAATTCCAGTCTCTATGCCATATGTCATTTTTCGTGCTTCCTTTTTTTCCGTGACAAACCTCGACTTGGCGCGGGTGCAAGCAGAATCTTGAACGACCTGCAATTTGTCTAATGGCGTTTGATATCTAATCAACCCATGCATGTAGGCCTGCTCACTATCAAACAGGTCCCCCGTACTCGGCCTCGGCCCCTCGAAATGTGACCCCAATCCAGCCTCACCCGCAACATCCCACTCCAAAACCCCAGACCCACACCCCACTGGCTCAGCCAGTCCAACTATCGATGTGAAAGATCATCGTCGGATTCGCGCCTTCGTCTGGTGCGAAGACGTCGATCCTGGTAACGTATTTGTTTCCCAGCTGTGCCTTGTGCTGGACGAGGAGGTAGCCAAGGCCGATGCCGTTGGGGGATCCTAGGAGTGCCTGCGCGGTTGGGAATCCCAAGTGTCAGTGTGCTGGTTCCTGGAAAGTTGGGAGGGGGGTTTACGATCGTTGGGTCTGGATCGTGTTTGTGTGTGTGCATGTTGTTGATCTATGTCCAGAGACGGGTTATGTGGAAGGGAGATGAGAGTGAACTGGCATGAGGTGGCAGAAGGATTCTTGGGAATTGACATACTCTACCTTGCTCCGACATCGAAGAGAAGCTCACGCCAGGCCACTTCTTCAACGGGGAAGCGTTTACCGACTCAATAGCCCGCTGGATGATAGGTCCCGTGTCGACGTTTGTGACGGCGTTGCTGATTAGGTAGCGGACGTTTCCGACGTTGCCTTTGGTGTGGAGGGTCCATTGGCCCCATAGGATGTCGGAAGAGCGCTTGAGATCCGGGATATTGGTGATTGGGGGTTGGGCTTTTGCGGCCATCTGCTGGGGACTGTACCGGCGGAGAAAGATGAGTACTGAAGGGATGCTTGATTAGTGCGGAGTTTTGAAGAGCTTGGTTAAATTCAAAGAAACAATCATGCTGATAGTGCACAATCTACATGGCAGTGTAGTTTTGCAGCTTTTTGATACTTTACCTCCATCTTGGGCGTTGAGGGCCATGTTGAGTTCGCCTCTCGTGGCCTTGTATTGCAATGTCAATTATGTACTAGGATGTTCAAGTTTACTATGGTCTCACCTTGTACTCTTTACCATCTACAGTCCTGTCGAACGTGTGCTGCACAAGGTAACACGCGATTGGGCCACCCTCGTCCTGGCTAACACTAGAGACATGGAGTGCATCTAGCGCACGCTTGATGCCTAAGAACTCCATGTCGCACTCGAAAGGATCCTCCAATTCGCCGTGGGAATATCCCCATTTGTCGAACTCGTCTTACCAACATCAGCACAGATCATCGAATGCCTCTATCCCCTTCCACCACTCTTCGGCAGATAGGTCTACGTACATGGAAAATTGACGAACTTGCTCGCGGCAGAGTCAGCCGGAGGCACGAGTAACTTGCCGGCTTCGCTATCACTGCTTTGCATCATGGCGAGTAGCTGGCTGCCCCGGCATATCGCTTTCTCCCAAACCGCATCCGAGGCTGGGCGGTCGAAGGAGACTCTCGCGACGGGGGACTCGACTTGTCTGGCTTGAACTGGTCGTGCGACGGAGGTAAGGGTCAGGCCCCACGATATGAGAGTCGCCATTGAAACGAGCATTTTGTGTTGCCGGTATATCGGTTGTGTTTGGAGACGAAAAAAGAAAAGAGTTTGGGCTTTTGTAGTTTGTCCATTCTGAATGTATGGACTTTGACGGTGAAATGAAGTGAAGAGTGCACGGTGATCTCTCAGATTCACTGAATGACGCCTTTTTGCGATGAACCAGATGGGATGAAAACGATAAGGTACGGGTCTTTGCCTGGATGGTTAGCAGATGGTGAATACGGTTCATCTTACTTCGCCAGGTGCGTTAGGAGTTGGAAACTTGAAGTCTGTTATGACTGATAATTTTTTCTACATACATTGGTTCTATCAACAAGGGATCTGAGCTAATATGAATGATTGAGTACACGATAACGCCATACAATTCGTCCTTTTGTTAGCTTTCCAGGCTGTCATCCTTGGATGACTCTATCTACCAAAAGGCAAAACAAACTTAACAACATCGATCGAGTCTGTATCCATGTCCTGACACGGTGTCACGCCATTCTTCCCCTATCGAAGGTTCTCCGAGTGCACCTCCCATTGCACATCACGACGTATGATCATTTCCTGGCTGCCATGGCTCGCTCGATCCGCCTCTCTCTTCTGGCCCGAAATCGGGTGTGTGATTGCTGTTACATGGTCAGGCGAGTCTGCTCGCAGACGGACATGGCCTTCTTTCTTGAATGGCTTCGTACTGATCTTAACGTCTCCCTTATCCTCGTTGCGACTGCGCGTTGCGCTTCCTTGCCCGGTACCGAACGACTGCATTTTGTATGATTCGCCATGTGCGTATCCATTCGAACCGTATGGCTGCGATGAGTAGTTCGTGACCATGCCTCCACTTCCTGTGTCAAAGCTGCGTATGAAGGACTTCAGACATGGGATTGTACCGGCGATGAGGGAGTAGCATAGTTGAGATTGCTGATAGACGATTGCGGAGCTGCGGTCGACGCCTGGGTTTGGACTTTGCAGTGAATGCTGAAATCGCAGGAGAGCAAGTATGGCGAGGGGGATGACGGGTAGGCGAATACCGAAGACGAAAACGACCTGGACCTTGAGCTGGACGGACATGTGGAGCTGCCAGACGAGGTATGCGACTAGGGCAACCAGAACAACGTCGAATAGTGCGTCGGTCGCAACAACTACTTGGTACCGTGGAATGATGCCAGTGCATGTGTGGTCTCCTACGTGTGGTAGTATTTCCTTTGGCGAACACCCTGCAGATACCATGATAACTGCGAGTAAAGTCCACGCGGCTAAGGCTGCTGCAACGACGTTGCATGTCGCCCAGAATCTCTTTGCATCGCGAGCTGAGAGGCGCTGAACAAGCAGTAAAGTCGCGAGCTTCGAGGCCCCCAGTGACAGGTAGAAGATGATTTGGTTGCTGTACAATGTCTAATCCATTGGCATAAATTGATTAGAACTCACTCGATCAGATGGTAGATCTGCGAACACTCACCGTCGCGGTATGCAAGTAATCGCTGGTGCTGATGAGATCAAAGCTCTTCCCCAGACCCGCAGACAAAGAAACAATTAGTAGAACGAATTGTACTAGATTGAATGCCTTTGTTCCTGTTAGCATCATCCTTTGTCTCGAACGGCTGTGCGTTCATTGTGATCGGCACACGCTGGAACCAGGAGAGGCCTACCTGTGCAATTGTCATGGCCCAGTCGTCAATCCCAAACATATGAAATTTTATGTAGCATCGTGTAAGAAATGTGATGGAAGTGTATATGAATGTCAGGATGGCAGTGATGTAGATCAACCCGCTGTGGTCATATGGTGTAATTGGAGCAAATCGATTGCTACTGAGAACTTGTTCGGCCATGACGATCTGCGGTGTCTCGTCGTCAACGACGTCTGGAGAGCCATTTGCGAGGTTAACTAGTTAAAAGGTTGTGGGTTTCACAGATCAGGCGCTGCCGAATCTCACCCCCCTAAAGGATCCCGCCTGCCTGGGTAGGATGCTTGTTCGAAAAGCGTCTAGCCAAAGGTACAGCCCGAGCGGAATATTGTCATGGTTCTTGAAAAGCAATGCTTGTTGAAGGATCTCGTTCGCGCTTGTCCGACCCATGTCCTTGAACACTCTCGCTATCCACCAAACGATTGTAAAGCCGAAATCTCTAGCTCTCATCCCGAGGCGCTGTGGCTTGGCCATTGTGTCACACAAACCGCAATGCACGAAAGTCGATCCCATCAGCAATTATGTTCACGAGCTACTAGAATGGCTGATCGCCCCCACAGAAGAAATGAAAAAGAAAGGAAACAGAAAAGAGAGATTGGCACAGTGCAGTGATTGGCAAAGGACGGGTACACTACGTTAGAATGGGGTACTTCAAACCGTAAGCTCGCGGGCCGTAGAGGTGGTCTTGCGCCGGCTGGGGTATTCTATTGGCGAGCTGCCCACGGTGGCTTAAGACAGCAGTTAGAGAGCTGCCTGGCTCATATGTGGCTGCAGGAGCTGCACCCAAATGCAACCGAAGGAGTCGGAGCACGAACCGGGATAACTTAAGGCATGGTGTGATGATTATGGGATAGGTCTAGGTTGGATATGTTACTCCTTATAAGGGTTCTGGAATGATAGGTAACGCCCTGTCTGTATGCATGCAGTACTCGGTCCGTATATGATTGTCACCATTAGAGCTACGATATTAAGAATCAAGGCCCGATTCAGAGAAGTTTATTATCTAGGTACGCAAGTAGGTAGGTACTTAATGTAAGTACACAGGCCTGTACAGGATCCAACAAGGAGACGATCCATGTATTGCCAGTATTGGAGGATCGACCGTTCGTATCAAGCATTCAAGGACTGGATCAACCTTTTCTTGCTAAGCTTTCGCCCTCCTTTTAGCGATAGAGACTTAGCTAAGATGGTACTCGTACATAGCTACAACAAAAACACAACACGATACGATGAACCAACCTCTCAGGCCTTCTCGCCTCCTTCTTCTGACCCGACAGTCTGGGTCAGTTGATTCGCGCTATATCTATATTTGGTTTAGTGCATTACTCTGCTGTAACTTCATCCCAGCCCAACCACCCTCAAGCAACAACAAATCTCCTCCCATCCCATCCCCATTCCGTCTCATCCAACGCCATTTAATTTATTCCCTCGTCTCTCCATAACAATCATGATTTGTCTACCCTGTCTGCCCACGCTTCGGATCGTGGTGGCATGCGTAAACGACAATTAACACCCGTTTACGCGCGAGAACTGCCGACTGGGAATGATAGCATACCAGAACGTGCCAGTGCCTTGTTGGACCCATTCAAGATCGTTACAACGTGGCTCTACTCCGTACCGGTACAAGTACATCGATCGCTTCAAACACAAACAGATCGACAGTATTGCAATGTCCAACAGCACCAGTGAATCGCTATGCCCCAGCAGGCAGGCCAAACATGTGGGCTACGGAGCTGCTCCTAACTAGCGATAATCAACCGGTCTACCCGCTCCGCTCCCGTCGACGCTTCGGCTGCGCTTCGACCCATCGTGTCATCCACCCGCTTCCCCGTCCGTCTGTGAACCTTGTATCCAATCATAGATAATATCGAAACATGTACTGTGATGCCTCCCACACTAGACATGGGCATTTCACCTTCGCATATACGACCCGTATCGCAAAGGGTCAACCCCCCGCGAGAAGCGCGCCTCAATAGCCTGGGCTTCTCAACATGTCTCAATACGTATCATTCAGTGGTGTCGCTTCTCTCCGTGACATGCCATTGGAGTGGAACGTTGCTTCTTGCATACTGCTGTGTCACTCAAGCTTCACCCCGCCTTCATGGGCAAGATCGGTCAAAAACCTTCCCAAGCCTTGTAGAAATTACTTTTGCTCGGATTTCGTATTGCCTCTCGAGATGTGTAACCGATTTAAGCTGAAAGATGCTTCGTAGTACTAGAACTTGCCGTGTCGTTTATCCCAGAAAAAAAGAACTACTTCTATGTCCCGCCGCAGCTTGCTTTGTGCTCGTGGTCAACACTCCCAATTACAGCCGGTTAATTCTATTTTCACGTAGCCATGGATGAGCAGCAGAAAACCGAGACCTTCGTCCATCAGCGCGACAGCGCCAGTGCCGAATCGCAAAATGACCTCGAGGTATCTGAGAAAAAAGGGACGCCAGATGATCGAAAGGACATGCACCGCATGGGCAAGACCCAGGAACTTCGAAGAAACTTCCGTTTTGTTTCCATCTTTGGGTACTCAATGATTCTGATGGCCACTTGGGAAACCGGTTTAACGTGAGTACAATGATTGTCTTCAAAAATCAATAAATGACGCCCAAATCAGGACACTTATCATCCCACTGACCAACGGTGGTACCGGAGGCGCCATAGTATTGTTTCTTGCCACTGCAATCGGAATGGGTTTCGTGATCGTCTCCATGGCCGAAATGGCATCAATGGCACCTACCTCAGGAGGTCAATATCACTGGGTATCAGAATTCGCTCCCAGAAAACACCAAAAGTTTTTGAGCTACGTAGTCGGTATAGTATCCCTGCAGAACGCACGATCAAGAGCTGACATTGTCAGGATGGCTTTGTGTTCTCGGTTGGCAAACCGGCATTGCCTCCATTGGTTATCTCGCTGGTACACAAATACAAGGCTTGATAGTCCTGAATAACGATTCGTATGTGCCGGAGAGATGGCATGGAACCCTTCTCGTCATTGCTGTAGCAACCTTTTCCATCGTCTTCAATACTCTCCTGGCAAGGAAATTGCCCATGATCGAAGGTACCGTCTTGGTCCTACATATCTTCGGTTTCTTCGCCATATTCATCACAATGTGGGTTCTTGCACCTCGAAGCTCTGCTAAAGAAGTCTTCGGTGGGTTTCAGGACAATGCGGGATGGGGAAACGTTGGGCTTTCATGTCTTGTAGGCCAGCTCGCACCTATCTTCTCACTGCTAGGTTCAGATGCTGCAACGCACATGTCTGAAGAGCTCCGCGATGCCGCCTATACGCTTCCTCGTGCCATGATCTGGACTGCAATCACCAACAGTGTACTCGGGTTCCTCATGCTCGTAACCTTCTGCTTCTGCCTAGGCGACGTACAGAGCGCGATTGAGTCACCTACCGGATACCCGCACATTCAAATCATGTACAACGCCACCGGGAACCGCGCTGGAGCCACCGCCCTCGCATCCCTCACGACCATCATGGCCGTCTTCGGCTGCGTAAACAACGTCGCCACCTCCTCCCGACAACTCTTCGCCTTCGCCCGTGACAACGGAATCCCCTTCGGCGCGTTCCTGTCCCGCGTCCAACCCGGCTGGGACATCCCCCTGAACTCGGTGCTCGTCTCCTTCGCCATCGCCATCCTCCTCTCCCTCATCAACATCGGAAGCACCGTCGCCTTCAACTCCATCGCCTCCCTCGGCACCTGCGCCCTTCTCTCCTCCTACATCATCTCCATCTCCTGCATCTTCCTCAAGCGCTGGCGCGCAGAACCCCTCCTCCCATCCCGCTTCTCCCTCGGCGCCGCGGGCATCTGGATCAACGGCGCCGCCATCGTGTACCTTGCCCTCGCGTTCGTCTTCGCTTTCTTCCCGACGTTCCCCCATCCGACGCCCGACCTCATGAACTGGAATATCCTGATCTACGGCGTCGTTGTCGTGTTTTCGCTAGTGTATTTTGCAGTTAAGGGGAGGCGGGTGTATGTTGGTCCTGTGGAGTATACTAGGAGGATGGAGTGAACAAGGCCACCGTCACTCCCTCCTTCAAACTCTTCATACTTTAGCGTCCTTTCTTGGCGGTTAATAGGAGGGTTTACTGTCTTTTTTTGGGTGGGTGGGAGATGTTGATTATATTTAGATACCAATATAGTTAGCATGCATATGACATGGGCGGGAGCGTGTCATTTCTTGAATTAAACATTATGCCTATGTCTACCAGGTCCCACTAGATGACAGTAAGTGAAGCCTCCTTATCCCCTTAGTTGTACTAAACATTGATGTTAAATAAAATCGAGGGGAAGTGGATCTGTAAAGATGCAGCTGAGTGTAGGAGAGAGACTGTGTTTTTGTTGTGTTTTTATTTGATTTTTCTTCCCCTTGGGTGATATATTCTACTTTGATTTTCGGGTTGTTGGGACTGAAGAGTAATTCGTACGTAAAGTATAAGAAAACGGACAATGGTTCTACCTTGATGGACCTGTACGTCTTGACGCGAACAGCATATCACGGTGGTAACACCACAAGAGCACAAATCCGAAGACAAAAGCGCGTATGGGAAAAAGGGTATCATTTTATATTCCGCCGACAGTATCGGTGCATCAATCTCTAACCAAAGTGTGAATAGCATAGCCGTCTCGCATCATCATCAACTAAAGTGATCCCCATGGTCGTCCTCTCCAACCCTCCTACCACCCGCCCTCCCCTGCCTCAACTTCCACCTGCGTCTCCTCTCCAGCGCCTCCGCCTCCCTTTCCTCCCTCATCCTCTTCTTCCTCTCGTAGACGGCGCGGACCGTGCGTTTCGTGCGCTCGGCGCCCTCTTGGAAGTTCGTGCGCGCGAGCTCGACGACGCTGTCGATCTGCTCGGGCGTGTAGACGAAGTTCCACGTGCTCATGAAGTCGGACGTCTTCGGGTCGACGCCCTTGACTTTCGGGTTCGCGAGGAAGGGGAAGTAGATTACGGTTATGCCGTCCGCGGACCCGATGGTCTCCCAGTTGTCTTCGGAGGAGAGGTTGGGGGACGGTGGGGATGTGGGCTCCGAGGTGCGTTCTTCGGTCGTGCCGGCCCAGATGTTGCAGTAGCCGAGGTCTTTGGCTTTGGATTTGGGGCTCTTGGATGTGGGGGATGATGGGTCCTGGGAAGAGTTGTCTTGAGCTTGGGCTTCTTGGATCTTTTCGCGGGCTTCGGCGGGAGATTGGGCTTGCGCTGCGGAGAGGTCGTCGCGGAGCTCTTCAATGGTTTCGTCGTCGGATGGCCAGCCGGCTCCGACGGGCCAACCTTTGATGTCTCGCTGGCGGGCGTATCCCTCTGCTACTTTGAGCCAATTGTCCGTCTTCACATCTGCACTTGCGTCGAAGGCGATGAGGATGTCAACATTGCGGCCGGGGCGGAGAAGTGGGTAGATTGGGAGGTTGTTGCTCATTCCAGCATCCATGAGCTCGAGGTTTGGAGCGTCGAATACGGATTCGGGGCAGGTTGCTGGGAGGTAGTTGCGCATACCGTACGCGAAGTTGGGCATTGCGGCCGGGTTGATGGGATGCACTTTGCTGAGGTCGTCGTTGCGTTCGGATATCATGTCGTCCAGACCTCCAAAGCCTGTAAGGCCTTTCACAGCGGGGCGAATCTCGCGGTAGTAATGAGATAAGGTGGCGCAAAATGCGCTTCCCCAGATACCCATGAGCATGGGGACACGGAGCTCTGGGAGGGAAAGACCATTCTCTCGCCAGACGGTTCGGCCGTTCTCAAATTTGCGGCCAAGTGCCCACGTTGGTATACCGGCTTCCCATTCCTCACACCAGAATTCGTAAGGAGTGAATCTGTATCAGTCAGTTAAGCTCCAAATTGCGGGTCTTCAAACGTACTCGAACCATTGAAACCATGCTTCTTTTCGTGCTTTTGCTTCTGCTGCCACGGGGTCCTTGATATCTGACTGCTCGGTGAGGGGAATCTCGTGGCGTACGGCGGTATAGATTGGGAGAGGTTGGGACCCAGTGTCAGTATGGATTCGTTGATTCGAGATCTTGAAATCTCTCTCGTCTACCGATAGCTCGCCTCTGGGAACCAACAGACGCGCCGCTAGTAGAAGGCCGTAAATGTCGACGATACCAAACTCTGCATCTGGGGTTCCCTTTGCTTTTTCTACAAGCCCACTCAGGAGGTGCTTGTTGGTTGGGGCACTGGCAATGAGCTCGAGGGCGTCAGGAGGAAATGCAATGTGGACGCCGAGTCGGTTTTTAAGATGTCGAATAAGTTTGGCATGACTTCGTTGAGTAATCTCCGAGTAATACAGGGTCTGAAGCCAACAACTACCACTGACTCCCGCAGTGTACGTAACACAGTCGAACAATCCAGCTTCGTGGGTAGAAAGATAGGATGACGTGCCTGCAACAAGAGCACGCAAGCCCCCACCGGATCCACACATAGCAATGACTGGGACGTCGTCCGGATGAATCTTGCTTTCGGGAATATCCAGATATCTGGCCAGACCTCTTCGAGTAAACACGGATCTCTTTTCTAGGAATTTCTTCTCGTCTGGGCACAAGTCATTCGAAACTCGAACTGATGCATCCCATAGTATTTCTTCATTAATCTCTGGGTTGTTTGCATCATGCCATATCTCCTCCGCCAATGATCCTGGCGACATAGAGAGTTCGTTCTGGATCTTCGTGATATAAGCCGGCAACAGCTTCGCCCAATTTGGTAGGACGTAATCTGCAATTGTATCTCCGAGGGTAGAGAATGATATTGAAGCGTTCGACAGCTTAGTTGTGAACCCTAACCATGGCCCGGCATCCTCCGAGGCATCCTCAATCTTCCTGCTGTCGCCATCCCTTTTGTCCGTAACAATACGAGATTGTGGAGGTGGTTTCTGATTTCCGCTACCGGTAGAGTCATTCACGGTCTCCTCTGCCTCTTTTGCGGTTGTTGTCTCATTTTCTTTATCATTACTCTGCAAGAAGCTCGGGGCAAGGCGTTTCCATGCAGAGCTCTTGGGCGCATCGTTATGGACCGGGCGACAGAAAGTGCTAGAGAGAGTAGGCGACGACAGTACGCTGACGGTAGCTACTGCGAGGAAGAGGGGAGTACCAAAGCGTCGAGCAACAGTGGCAGCATTGGACCTATGTAGTATCCCGCTTCGAGTGTAAAGGCTGTCGATCATGAGCGTGTGTGCATTTTGAGGGGCGTTTTGGAGCTATGAACCCACCTTCGACGCGGTCCTGGCAGCCATTGCTGCCGAATTTGCGACAAATTCCTCAATGGAGCCATGTAGGATTCAGAGGTTTCAAATTAGAGACAAAGAAAGTCGCGCGTGTGTCTGGCAAATACAATTCCATGCCTAGGCTGGCGTTACTGGAATGTGTTCAGCATGACGGATGGGTGATAAAAGTGATCAAGATCTGGGATGGCCGGGGGAAGGGGGGCCATCGGAAGAAAAACGCCCGCGTCATAGTTGCACGGCGGAATTTCAAGGAAGGATAGTGGACATGTGCCAAGCTTGGTGGGAGAAAACCGCGTCTATTTCGATGAAGATGAGGGTGAAGAAAGGGAATATAATGTCTTTGGATATGAAGTGAAGTGAAGTGAAGAATGGCAAGTCCAATAATAAATGTTGATGGATCTTAACTGGGTAGTGGTATTGCTTGTCGCGGCTTTCACCAATGCTTGAACTGTTGATCGCCGCCGTTCCATCCGCGTTAGTGTCAACAACAAACATCTCCGGGCTACTCGTACACGTCTTGATCAATTGATTATCAGATGCTCTATAAGCCTTCTTATGAGTGAAATTTCCCAATTGAAACCGGTATGCACTCTTTTACTGATACGATTATTTACTTGTCCCACCATGCTGACTTGGGTGAATTCCTTAGGTACCTAGACCTATAGTCTCTATAGGTAGGGAGGAAAGACCTGGTCGAAACCCTTCACGCTTGTTTTGAAATATTCATGAAACACATTAAGCATCTTATAGTCACTACTGTATAAAATATATAAAAGATTATTTGCAATGCTTGCAGGTATAACTATCTAATTCCTGTGTAGGTAGCGACGAGGTGTCTATAACCATCAAAAGAGGGAACGGATCAATCATGTTCCGTGCCAGGTACCAATTCATGACCATGAGAACATCAACTCGTTGAATGCCACGAGTGGGCGGCATGTTGTCTTTGATAGAAATACTTACTCGCCAGTCTCTTCTCGTGCTCCTTTCCCTTCAGACCCAAAACAGTGACAGGGCTTGTCTGACGTGGAGAAACAGTCTGGCACATTTGACAGGCCTCTTCCCCATTTAGCGTGGCCCCTGTTCCGTCGTCATTCGCTGTGTAACTCCAAATCGCCGAACCCAACTCCGCAAACATCCCTCCCCCACACAATCCAGCCCTCCTTCATTACCTTTGTACCTAACCTATAACTAACCTATTCTATCCTTCTTAAAGCATGTTTCGCGCGCATTCTAATAGACGTTAATACTTCATCTTTACCTACTCGCAAAACTCCCGGCGCGATTGCCATTCATCGAGTCGAAATCCCTCCCTAGATTCCTTCCGCATCCATAGCCACGTGCAGGAGCTCCTCAGAGCTCCACCGGTCGGCGCCGACAAGATGGTCGTACCGAGAAAGGGAGGAGCTTATGCAGAGGAGTCGGCGGAGGTCGAGGTCCTCTTCGCCAACATGGAGAAAATGAAAGGCTTGACCAAGAAGATACAAGGCTCCCTGAATCGATTGGAGACGAGCGGCAAGACGGTTCAGGATTCCATTGGACCCATATATGGCAATACCCAAAGGCTCCAGGTCACGAATACAAGTAGGATCGCGGCTCTTGTGATACATGGGACGAGAAAGCTGACCACCGCTGCTAGACATTGACCGTGTCATCGATGCGATCGACAAGCTCCGGGCTCCTGTGGACCAGACGAACCGGGAGGAACGGATCATACGTGCTGGGTCCGTCTTACTTTCTTTCTTCTAATATGCAACAACTACTGACAGGATGCCAGCCCACGCAAGGCAGATCTTCGCGACTACTTTGCCTCCCTCGACCGTACCACGCTTGCGCTCTCCGACCTTAAACGCTCGAATCTACGCTCGAACCAGCAGGCTGTTACCGAGCTTAGCGGTCTACTGAAGCTTGGGACGAAGCAATTGGAAGATGTTTTCAGGGATATATTGAGGGATAGCTCCGCTCGCACGGTGGAGCCTCTCGAATACGTTGCTAAGAGTGCGTGCATGAATACGTTCCAACATGTTGCTTGCTAATATTTCTAAAGACAACCCATTCCCTGTCATCGCCGAGAAAGATATTTCCACCCTTCGCTCTATCAACTCGCATATTTCCAATTCGTTCAAGCAGCTAGCTCAGCAAGGCAACCCCGAGACACCAACGCAGAGGATCTATGCAGATATCAGGGGCGATTACATTATGAGCTCCCTGCGGACGCTCGCAGCTGCCTCAATCAACACTGCACGCAAGGTCACGGCAGATGCCATATACAAGCCTGGAACGAATGGTATTTCCATGTACGCACAAGGAATGGAAGGGTTGTTCCTGGCGGAGTACGAGAACGTGTGCCCGATCTTTGCGCGCGAAGAATGGGGAACTGTTTACACAGCCACCTGCATGTCGTCGCTGGGTGAGTTCTCCAAGACTCTACGCGAATTGAATGGACACATTCAGAAGAACATGATGACGGATTGCTTCCTTGGATACGAGATCGTGGACATCGTCGCCCGACTGTCCATTCAACTGGAGACGAAGACTGGAGAGCTGAAACGCCCAATCTACGACACCATGAAGCCAATCCGTGAAACGTCGAAGTTATCTCTAGGCAAGCTACTAGACGATACAAGAGCCAGGGCGCAGGCGCTCGTCGCCCTGCCGGGTGATGGAGCAGCTGTTCCGCTGACGACCGAGACCATGGTTCGATTACAGACCATGACAAACTACCTCTCGCCCCTGTCATCGATCATGACGTCTCTGGGCGACGGTGGCTGGAAAACGACCAACCCAGCTGCATCATCGAACAGCTCTCTGCCAACCATGAAAGCATTCGACGTGGGCGCCGATGGAAAGCAGCTGTTTGCACATTACGCTTCCGACACGATTGATATGCTGTTACAAAACTTTGAGGCCAAATCGCGATTGCTGCTGAAGTCCAAGAGTTTGCAAGGTGTTTTCCTCACAAACAATGTGGCGATTGTCGACAGAATGATCAGATCATCCGAGCTACAACCGCTCATGGCCAGCTACGCAGGCAAACTCGAAGCCTGGCGGAAGAAGGGCACTGCGATGTACCTGGATGCCTGGCGCGAGCCCTCCGCATATCTGCTCGATGTTCAGTACACTAACCGTAATGCACGACCTCAATCCAGTAGTGCAAACGCAACCGATTCCGTCGCCATCGTCAAGGGACTAAGCTCCAAAGACAAAGATGCCATCAAGGAGAAGTTCAAGAACTTCAACACAAGTTTCGAAGAGCTCCTCTCCAAGCATAAGAGTTATAAACTCGAACGTGAAGTGCGCACACAGTTGGGACGGGAAGTTCAGACCATCATTGAGCCTTTATATGGCCGATTCTGGGACCGTTACCATGAGATTGACAAGGGCAAGGGCAAGTATGTCAAGTTTGACAAGGGCCAATTGACAGCCGCGTTGACCAGTCTGTCATGAGATTTGGTGCGTGTGGTGCGGGCGTTTTTGGAGTCTTCCATCTTCTTATTCTTGCAAAATACCCTTTGGTTTCACGATTTAGGCTGGATGATAGGAAGCGGTGGAACAATGCCGTGGACGTTCAGTGGATGCTGTGTCATTGTGATTGGATGTGCCAGGATTGCTGGTCGGAACTTGTTGGCATCGGGTGGATTCTGTGGTGCCACGCAACGTTACAAGAATTGATCGTTCGAATATATAATAATAAATACCTCGCTCACGCCTTCATCATTAAAAACTTGAGGTTTTGGATTGAATTGAAGGTGACGTTCAACAATGAACCTCCTCCTATTGTGAGCACCGTACATAACTATATAGCTAGTTCGGAGCTTAAAGCTCAAGCTTCTATGGGGTTCGGGGAAATTACACTGAATGACAGCCCAAGCATATTGCACGTGACAGCTTCCCCTTTGGGCGAGGACGTCTCCTCTCCCTCCTCTTCCCCCCGACTGGTACGCGACTGCGACTACTGGGATTCACGAAAAGCGAAGGCACAACAGTCGCTTCAATTTGATTTCATTCAATCGATGCAACACCGTTACAGCTTCAATTGTTAAATGACAGATAATTCTCAAAATCCCATCTCTCCGTGCATTCTCCGTCCACCATTAAATATTCCATTGTTGTTGTGAACTTTTTTGGCGGGGATTTTCTGTCCGAGCGCCCACGTCGTCTGCTCTGCTTGTCTGCTTCTATCAACGTTGCTCGCATCCCTGCGCGGCGGACCCCTTTCTCCCATCGACTTTCGAGGCGCACCAACACCTTCCTTTCCACCACCCGTCGCAACCTCCACCCTTCCTACAATCAACATCATAACAATTCTCGTCGCTCTCTCGTCGACCTCCAGTCCATCGCTCTGAGTTGTTTCTTCACTCTCAGAAGCTTCGCAACCCTTCCGACCGGTACGCTGTCCTCTTTCCGTCTCCACCTCACCACCCCCGTTCCAACACAATTTCTCTGAGATTTTGATCCGCGTCGCATCTCTATACACTGTGGCATCACAGAGTGATTGCTCTCATCATTCTTGCTGAATTTCGACTGACTTGTGTTCGTTGCCATAGGAGTCCCTCACTTGAACGCCCTGAATCTGTGTCTGTCTCTTGCAATACACGATGGGTAAGACACCCCCGAGCTCGTTTATATTTCTTTCGGCCATCAACAGCAGCCTGCACGATTCTCGAACGTGCAAAACAATCTCTGCTGGAACATCTAGAGACGTGAAGTGCTCAGCATCAGAGCAGCCTGCTGTTGTGGACACGATGGAGATGTTACCTATTGGCAATCTCCCCGTCTTAGTACAGACTGACCGTGTATCACAGCATCTTCCCCTAACGGCACATCCGACGCCCTCCCGGCGTCACCTTCCCCCCCAGCCTCCAGTGGCTCGCCTTTTGTCGAGCGAAGCAACCACATGGGCAATGGCGAGAACTCGGTTCCCCAGACCATCTCCTCCTCCAACCCCAAGGCCGCAGCCCAGGCTGCCAGTGACATGAGGAACATTGTCCGCCGAAAGCTCACAGGATACGTTGGCTTTGCGAACCTGCCAAACCAATGGCACCGCAAGAGTGTTCGCAAGGGATTCAACTTCAACGTCATGGTTGTTGGTACGTCTCGCTTGTGATGGATGAGGTGATGCATCACTGCAGGGGCTAACGGACACGACAGGTGAATCTGGCCTTGGAAAATCCACTCTCGTGAACACCCTTTTCAACACCTCATTGTACCCTCCCAAGGAGCGCAAGCCCCCGAGCCTTGACATCTCCAAGACGGTCTCGATACAGTCCATCAGCGCCGACATCGAGGAGAACGGTGTCCGCCTCCGCTTGACGGTGGTTGACACCCCCGGATTTGGAGACTTCATTAACAATGACGAATCGTGGGAGCCCATCGTTAAGAACATTGAGCAGCGATTCGATGCCTATCTCGACGCCGAGAACAAGGTCAACCGCATGAACATTGTTGACAACCGCATCCACGCCGTTGTTTACTTCATCCAGCCCACTGGCCACTCCCTCAAGCCTTTGGATGTCGAGGTGATGCGTAAGCTGCACACCAAGGTCAACTTGATCCCCGTCATTGCCAAGGCCGATACCCTCACTGATGAGGAGATCAACGTTTTCAAGCAGAGGGTGAGTCGAACTAATACCATCTCAATCTATAGTCACTGACTGTATCAGATTCTTGCCGACATCAACCACCACAGGATCCAGATCTTCGAGGGTCCCCGCTACGAGCTTGACGACGAGGAGACGATCGCCGAGAACAACGAGATCATGTCCAAGGTTCCCTTTGCCGTCGTCGGTGCCAACACCGAGGTCGCCACTGCCGATGGACGCAAGGTCCGTGGCCGTGCCTACCCCTGGGGTGTGATTGAGGTCGACAACGAGGAGCACTGCGACTTCGTCAAGCTGCGCCAGATGCTCATCCGCACCCACATGGAGGAGCTCAAGGAGAACACCAACAACTTCCTGTACGAGAACTACCGTTCCGACAAGCTCACTGCCATGGGTGTCCAGCAGGATTCCAGCGTCTTCAAGGAGGTCAACCCGGCCGTCAAGCAGGAGGAGGAGCGCTCGCTGCACGAGGCCAAGCTGCAGAAGATGGAGCTCGAGATGAAGATGGTGTTCCAGCAGAAGGTGCAAGAAAAGGAGAGCAAGCTCCGACAGAGCGAGGAAGAGCTGTACGCACGTCACAGAGAGATGAAGGAGCAGTTGGAGAGGCAACGACAGGAGCTCGAGGAGAAGAAGACGAGAGTCGAGCAAGGCCGACCGCTCGAGGAGAAGGGCAAGAGGAAGGGTTTCTCTCTCCGCTAAGCCAGTGCGCCATGATGACAGTTTCATGGTGTTTACGGGCCTCGTTCGGACGACTACTTCTCACACCCACACACCCCCACACACACAAGACAACAAAAGCCGCTTCTCTTTTCTTCTTCTTGCCTCTACCCCTTTCACCCCTTTAAAAGAACTGATTTAATATGACGCCGCTGGACGACATCACTGGGTGATGGCCGGGCAGCATGAATAATAATCGTATACAACATGGACAGCGACAGCTACCGGCCGAAGCTGAGGCTGAAGCTGGAGAAGAAGCAAAAACAAGGGGCAAAAGACGGAAGGGGACTTGGGCGGGGTCCGGATGTGTGTGCGTGGTTGAGGGGAGGGGAGCGGTGTAATTCTCCTTTGGTTTAGCTTGCCCCGGTTGTTGATTGATACCAGCAGCATTGCGCTCCTTCTCATTCCCTTATTTTGTCATTGTCATTGAGATTTCCTCTTTTCCTTTTCTCCTGTTTCCCCCCTTCTTTACCCCCGGATTCGACGACACCCCTGGAGTTCTCTCTTTCTCTCTCTTGCTCTCATATTATATTATTTAGTGGGGAGGATGGTGGGAGGGAGAGTGGAGAGTGGAGAGGAGAGAGGGAGAGGGAGCTTCTTTTCATGTATTCTACAGATCATCCTAAATAGTAGTGAATTTGGTTTCATTTGTAGGATTGCTGTGCAATATCGTTTGAATGTGATGTGATGTCTATAATATGTATGTATTTTCATATATATTCAAACGCGTGTATCCATTTCCATGTGAGCATACACCTTATCTGTATGTACAAGTCTGCGTCACCTCATACGAACATGCAAGGTCATTAATGTAGTCATTGTTATCATTCAGCAGTATCCAGTCTTTCCTACCGTTTTCGATGTATCTACACACAAGTGTACTCTTATGTATCCTTACGTCACAGGGCCATTTCTTTTTCTATATCTATATCCAAGAGTGCTCGCGCGTAGTGGGGAGGGGCTAGATATATGAACTAGTAGGACGTAGTACATTGCCTAGTACATAGCTACTGCTGTAGAAATCGGAGGGGGAGTATGTTTTGCATAGAAGTGCGAATCACGATACATGCTGAATGTGGAGAGTGGGCTTGAAGAGAGAACAGGAAGAAGGGATACTTGTATGGGAAGTGTAGGTGGATGTCTGTGTGAATGGGTGTGAAAGTGGCTATAGTGTGGTGTAGCGTGAACTGTAGTGTGGCAGAGCAGAGCAGAGCGGAAGGAACGTGCGTGGGTGGGTGTTTCGTCATGACGCAAATTGGGCCCGGTTTCCTTGCGCTTCCATCATTCATCATCTCCCACTTTCACTGTTATCTACCTCTCTACTTCTACTTCCTACTTTCTCTCTTCCTTCCAACTTCCTCAATTCCTCCTCAACAGCTTCACCAAGAGCAACAGCAGCAACACCACCATCACCTCACCCGTGTTGTCCTGTCCTGTCCTGTCCTGATCTGCCGTATACCGTGACAAACATCCGAAATCAGCTTCCTGTAAGTGGATCCATCACCCCCGCCTGATGCCCTCCTTTGGCTCTGGCGTCACTTTCGAGTAACTACATGACCAACCTGCTTCCGACTTCATATTATTGCCTGTAACTCGACTGGCTGGCTGCGTCTGTTTTACCGTCGGGTGTCTCTGTTGCAATCTCTGTCTCTGCAAAGCTTTCCGTTTTCAATTCTCGATTTCCTTTTGGAAATCCTCATACGTCCACGTCTGCGTCGTCTCATTGCGGGAAGAGAAGGACGAGCTCCAGCTTGAGGCTACCGAATCGCCTAGCCACCAGCGCTTCTTCTTCTTCTTCCCTTGCCCTTCCCTGCCATCTTCCATTTTGACAGATCGCAACTCCGCCCTTCCTTCTTTCCTTCCTCCCCTCTTGCTTTCTTCTTACTTCCCCATCTCTCCCTTACACAGGAAACACGGCACGCGCGCAGAGGCAGAGAAGAGCTTCCAACTCATCTCCCGCATTCATTGACCGCCTGTATCGTACACGCTCCAGAGCTCTACTGACCTTGCACCCCTCCCAGTAGCTCATCCCTCAACCCCACACACGACCAGCTTCGGCTTCAAATCACCACCACCAGGCAGCCATCCATCATGGGCCCTCCACCCGCATCCAACCTGCCTGTCGGCCAGCGTCTTGCTCAGCTCGCCCAAACTCTTCAATTCGCCTGGTTCGGAGGTCACGTCTTCCTCCTCCTCGCTACCCTCCGCTACAGCTTGTCCTACATCACATTCAACTCGGCCTCGCGCTGGGCCACCTTCTCTTACCGCCTTGCTTTCCTCTCTGCCACCGTCACCTATGGCATCGTCGTCTACAAGGCGTTCCGCGCCCGCGCGAGAGCTGGAAAGCAGAGCGGTGTCTTCGCTCTGGCGACCGACGAGAACGTTCAATACCTCAGTAAGCAGCCTTCCCTCCCCTCCAAGCTCGCACGGCTGGCACAGCTCGTGCGGCGCTTGCAGCTCGGAGAGCCGCGTCTTGCAACTACATGAAACTCACAATATACTACAGTCATGGCTCTAGTATGGCTCTTCTCCCGCAAGATCCCTCTAGCCGTCCTCCCCTTTGCCGTCTACTCGGTTTTCCACGTTGCAACCTACGTGCGCTCCAACCTCCTCCCCACCCTTCAGGCCCCGCCAGCAGGAGCCGCACCCGGCACCAAGCCCCCGCCCTCGGCAACCGCCGACACCATTGGCAAGTTCGTGAAGGAGTACTATGACGGAAGCATGACCCTCGTTGCCATCCTTGAGATTGCTCTCTGGTTCCGCGTCTTTGGATCCGCCCTCCTCTTCCAGAAGGGCTCCTGGATCCTCCTCGTCATCTACACCGTCTTCTTCCGCGCCCGCTTCGCGCAAAGCGGCTTCGTCCAGGGCGCCATCACCCAGCTTACTGCCCGCGTCGACGCTCAGCTCGCCAACCAGAGCACTCCTCCCGCCGCACGACAGGGCTGGGCGACATTTAAGAACGTCGTCAGGCAGGCTGCGGACATCACCGACATCCGCAAGTATGTCGGTGGACAGCAGGGTCCCGTTCCCAAGAAGGCCCAGTAGAGCATTCTCTCGCATAGCGACGGCTTGATCTGCAAGGCGGCCTTGCTATCTCCAGCACATTGACAAGAAGTGCATGCCTGGAGATGTGTTCTCAGGGCCTTTTCTCTTTTCTTTGGAAACGGCATTGGCACGTGCAAATGGACGATAGATCTCGAGCGTTTAGCAGGGCTTTGTGATTCGGTATTGGGATAATGGATGATCAGGACGATTGAACGGCTTTGTATTGACGATGGCCTTTGCTTTTATCATGCTGCAAATGTGTGTTATGGACGGGGTGAGGGTCGTGCTACGGACATTTCAAGGGTGTCATGGGTTGGGTTTGTGGCTCATGAGTGGGCGACATCGAACCGTCTGCCCATCATATCACGTAGGGCGTGCTCTCCCGGCATGATGTTAACGTTTGAGCAGCGGGAGGGAGCTGAATGGAGTGTGGTGGTCGTGGTCGTGTAGTGGAGCGACAGTGCAGTACATTATTATCGTTTATTTCTTCCGGGGCAACATGCGGCCTTTGGACATGAGCGGAACGACGGATGGATGGCATTGATTTGATAGATGATGAAACGTTTCTTCGGCGGGGGTAGTTCGAAAAACCCAATGTAGAGATGTTGGACGGGGCTGGGTTTGGTCGTCGCAAACTACTGGTGTGCGATTGAAATGTTTAATTTAGACCAGACAGCAGACAGCCAGACAGACAGACAGACAAAGCGCGCGAAAGGAAGGAATTGAGTAGTAGTTTTATGCCCTTTTTGTTAGTTTTTGAACAAAGTCTCTCTGCTCTTTAAGTGCCGCACCCTATGCTTTTTGCCGAGACCCGTAGACGAGAGTGAGAGAGTAACTGACAACCACAGCAACCACAGGGGCCGAGACGGTATGCACATAGATAGATAGGTGGTGTAACTGGGCATTACATCAAGTGTTTATATTTTATTTTATTTTAGATGCGTACCTATGTTATGCTTCGTTTTTCTTCTTTTTTTAGATGCGCAAAGATGGGTTTTAGATTATTTTTGTTTTGTTTTGTAACCTACTCGTTTAATACTAAAGTTGCCCAGGAGGAATTGTCAAAACTCGCATACATCACACTGGTATTCTTCCCATGACATCCCCTTTTCTCTCTTTCTGTTTTGCTCGGGGACAAGTAGTCAGGTCGAGAGCAAGTTCGTGTAGAGAATCTACGAGTTTGATTTTATTCTAATTGTATTTTTATATGTCTTGGTGTGGTATATCTACTTCTCCAAGTTTAAGAGCACACACAGGAGAGAAAGAGCAGAGTGAACTTTTTGATATTCATATTTGTGAGTCTTTTGTGTGTTAAATCTGTTATTGATATGTAACTACCAGTTGATGTCCCGGTCTGTTGCTGTTTATTTTTAATTATGTTTCTTCCACGATTGTTTCCTACGGCCTCGGAGCTGGTACACGAGCTATAAGCATTCATATAGATCCACCCTATGGATGACAATAACATCATCTTTCGAATGAATGTAGAGAAATGTCCCTCTGTCACGCGATACCTCTCCCCAGGCGAAAGATTCGTGACATCGTTTCATACGTGAACTCGTGCCCTCATGCGGCGGATATACTGTGGCGATGAGCATAACTATACGGGAACGTCACAAAGGTAGGCCGAGAGATCGAGAATATCACGAAGGAGGCGGATCTCGCGGTTTTCTCGGATCCCATGTGTCTTTCGTTTAACATAGGCTTTGGATGTGATGCAAATAAACATCTACCTTTCTATAGTTATCGAAGAATTTCGTTTCGCTGGAGGGTCGTGTGATCTTACTTGTTCACGAGAACGATAGCGAGCGGGATTGAAGGCGTCGTGCGAGAACTTATTATATATACGAACCTTTGATGTATCATTTAGAAGAGTAATTGGAATTGAACGATTTGTTTCTCCTCTGTGGGCATCTGTGATGTAATGGCGGGGGTGGTATGGCGTGCGTGGACATCATCTGTAGTCAGAGGCTGATGTTGTATGCAATGGAGGATGGACGTACATATGGGAGAACCAGTCTGGATGTACATACATACACAAATACCATGCACCGTCACCGATATCTCAGCATACTGTATAGTCATTCCCTCCGTCCTCGCCTACACACACCATAATACCACGTTCGCCCAGTCAATCCAAGCATCGGAATAACCCATTCCCTTCCCGTTCGTCTCGTCTCCCCTCCGAGGCGGTGAGCAAGTTGCGCACAAAGAGGCTCGAGGCTTGTCTGTGTTAGCGCAACCTGCGTAGCTCGGTGCGTAGCGTGCGTGCGCGCGAGCTGGCCGTGCGGCTGTATGTGCGGCGGCGGCGGCTGTGCGTGTAACTACGGAGAACGGAGTATAGGTAGGAGAGATAATGAACGTGGTCTGTGGTCTGTGGCTCGCTGGTAACTACTGGTTCGATAGGTGAATTGATATTGGAATGGACTGGATTGGACTGGATTGGATTGGGGTGTTTAGTGTGAGGGTTGTTATGGTTCGTTGGTCGTGGGTCGTGATAGTGTGGAGTCGCTGTGCAAATGTATCTACATTCATACTGTTTGTACAACACATAGACACAGCTGGTGTCTCTACAGAGTACATCCATCAATACCCCATAGCCTCATACAGAACCTACTCTTCCCTCGGGATTCCAGAAAAGAAGAGAAAATGCAGGGAAGAAAAATGGAAGATTCTGCGTGCGCATGTGCAGAAGCATCGGGATTCGGGACGCAGCGGGTGGCGAGCAGCATAACGACAAATACCATCATACTCCACGGAGTATGTCTGAATAACTAAGAACTTACAACACAATTACCAACACGACATCTCGTGCCTGACCTGTAGAGACAACCCTCCGCCTGGACCCTGATGGAATAATTTGGGCATGGGAGGTCTAGGTCTGTAGGGGGAGTATGATAATGTGTCGTTTACAGCACGCATGATTTGTACATGTGTATACCGATATTTCGTACATACACGGGGCTTGTATAGTACAATACACGCATACATAGGTAGATACACATACACGCGACCCTGAACCAGCATCACTCACAAGCGATCCAGATCCAGGTACATACTGATACGCATAGACGCAGCGCAGCACGTCCAGCCAGCCTGTGCACGCCACGACTATGCCTTTCTCACCTCCTAATTCCCGTTCATCTACATACACTTACCTACGTTACCTCCATAGCAGCGTACATACATACATATCAATAGATACATCCAGTCTCGTTACTCGTACACGAGAAAGATAACGGTGAAAGGTTGCTGAATACGAGCCTTTCTGCGCGGCACCTCCGCCTCCTCGCCTACTCGGGGATATCCGCCCGTGAAATGTGGGTGTATCTGCGAGTTTTGAGGGTTCGGCCGATTTACATTCACGAGCGATGAGGCTCTTTCTTGATTTTTGCCTCTTGCATCTTTTCAGATGGAGACGTTAGACGCAGGAGCTGGCTGTAGACTCTAGTATGTATGATACGGAGGTACGGAGTTAAAGGCGTATCGAATCGTATTGTTCGTTCCCCCCCCGTGACCCCTTAACTATTCTACCTACCCTCACCATCACTATCCTCCGAGGGTCTGTGGTGGGTGGGAACTCAACCATTTATTTTTGGACACCTTGTTTTAAAACTAAACTAGCAATGATACCTTTTTGGGGGGATTTTATTGAATTAAAGGGATTTTCATTGGGGATCTGCCATTTCCGATTGTTTCGATTTTTTGGAAATTTCGAGGGGGTGGGAATTTGTGGGTTTGGTGAGCGAGCATAGGCGGGCGGGCACGGGTTATCCGGGCTTGCTTGCTTGGGTGCTTGGTTGTCTTTGCTGGTGCTGCTGGGGATAAGTGGGTGCGGTGGTGTGAGCACTGATATGTACTGCACTGTGTATGTACAAATAGCATAGCAGCATTACAGAGGAGGAGGTGGGTACGGAGGACTCCGACATACTAGATACTTCCTGCGTCTTCCCTACCTCGCATACAACAACGTCACGATAGAAACGGAAAACGGGCATTGGGAAAATAAGGAAAAAGGGTGGTGGTGATGAGGTGGGTGGCTGCTGGCCGTTCCGAACACGACAGACAGCTATTACGGAAGGATTTTTTTTTTGGTCTTGGGATTGGAAGAAGTTATCCATCCCATGGCTTTGTGTGCGTGTGCGTGTGCCACATACTTGCCGAGAAATGCTTCTTTTGCTGTTCCTGTTTTCGCTTCTCCGGCTGCTGATGAAGGGGAGGAAGGACGAATACTGGTGAGTTTTAATGATTGCGTGCGTACAGGGGATAATCGATGGATATGGGTGTGCATTTCATATTCCGGTATAGTTCTCCATATGCCGGTGTCGGGGCAGAGAGGGGGCATGGTTTATTAGCAAGGCCTCTCGAGTCTGGGGTACGGAGGAAGAAAGCAGTGAATAATATCACGATAGATTGATTATTAGATTATTAGAACGTTCGTTGCGTATGTATGGCCCCCCTCCCTCCCATCCATCCGGAGCCGGGCCAACATTGACACGAGAAGGTGATATGGAATATGGAATATGGACTGCATCTGGAATCCAGGATATGGGATCTGGATCGGGATCTGAGATGGATGTTGTTGGCCTTTTTTTTCGCCTGATTAATATGGATGGATGGGGAGGAGGAGGTGGGAGGATGGATGACATGACTGATAATGGACAGTCTGGCGATGTATCTGTGTCTCTTCAGCCGCAGTCCCGGTAATGGTGTTTTCGGGCATTGCACGAAGAGAATTGGAGAATATTCCAAGATTCTCTTTCAGTAGTAAGTACGGAGTAGATGTAGGTAAATGAGTTCCTCTTCTCGTGCGGCTGGTGCAGTCATCATCACATTACTGCGTCGAGCTGCGTGCTCATACAGGTGTTGTTCTGGAATAGGTAATTCGATGCTGGATTGTACAACATACCAGCTGCCTACTTACCGTATGTACTTTTGTGTTACTTACCTGAACTGTGTACCAAGAAATGAACATATTCTAGCGGATGTCGTTCTATGAATAATATGTTGTATGAGTGCACATGTGTGTGACAGCAGACAATGTGTATGTAGTGCTTGCACATGCCAGGTCTGGCTAGTGAATACCAAGTAACCAAGTAATCCAAGGCCCATCAGCCGCCCGACGCCCGCCAGTGACCAGCCTTTGCTACATCGCGCAATCCATCCACCATCCGCATCCGCTTCCATCTTCCTCTACATTCTAGCTACACACTGCACACTGTACTCTCCCACTTGCACAATAAATGATGAGGATCAATATTAGGTACATCGTAGGCAAGGAGCTTCGCAGGGACTTGACTCGAGCGCAGTCCCCACTTCTTTCTGGAGCTCGTTTCGTTTTGGTGCCGTCGTCGTGCGGTGGCAGTGAAGTACGGCGGGAAACTTTAACTTGGGATACTCCTGGGAGGTCTTCGTCCTGTCATTAAGCCATAGTAATTGACATCCATGGTTTCTATTTACTATCATCGTCATAATCATTTCATTAATTACTGTCACTACAGAGTACAGTTACTAATTCCCAGTATTGACAAATACGGTGAGTGGTGTGTATGTGTGTGTACATAGACTATAGTGCTGGCGGCGGCAACGGAACTAAGGCAGAGCCGAATGCATCCTCTCAGTCTCTTTCACCCCCTCCCACCCATACGTATTACGCATTACGGCCTACGGGCCATACCGCCCAACTACGTCTACGAACTCTCAGGCCCTCTGTAGACCCCCTTGACGCCTCCCTCCTCCGTAGACCCTAGTTAGAGAGAAAGAGAAGAGAAAAGCCCAGCACGTCAGCCGCTAGATACGATACAATACTAGTCAATACCATCAACGTGTGCGGGCGTTTGGGCCACTTTCAACTCCCACACTATTACCGTGACTACTTACATGCACACACACACACACACCTCTGGCCCTCTACTCTCATACAATACTCTAACTCTTAACTACATACGGGGATCTGCATACTCCTTCTCCCAGCTCTACCTAGATCCATTCTACTATATAGAGTACCCGGCACCCTCCCATACCCTACCCTTTCCATTCTTCTCCCCTTCGAGACATATCCATCCTACCCACAAAGGTTCCACTCTGGAGGTAGCAAAACAACCTTCACCAGCCGATCTCTACACACACATTCTGGAATGCTCCCACCGCTTCGAACGCCCTTGTTTGGATTTTGGCCGGGACCTACGCCTTGAAGAAAGAGAACACCATAAAAACCATGGACCGAAGAGATGTACCACTGTCTCCCGCCAGCACGGTATCAGACATGTCGGACATGACCGATGAAGAGTTGGACAAGTACTTTGCGACCTACGTTCCGCTGTCGAACCTCCCAACGCCGCCGCCCGTCAGGGACACCCTCTCCGATACTCCCTCCGCATCTGCGCTATTACCATCATCAAGTCTACCTTTGTTGAACCCCCAGGTAGCGCAAGAGGCTCCTGAGCTAGAAGGTTAGTGTTAGTGGCTTGTCACGTGCTCTCAGCCCCAGCCTGCCCAGCCCCAACCCTGAATCCAACTTTCATGTTTCTGTGGAGCATCATCATGGCATCGAGGACATCAGGCATGAATTGCAATATTACCACCAAGATCTCCTTCCCCGTCCAGGGAAGCGAAGTGGAGGTGGATGCCAGGTACCGCCGATGATTGCTTCGCCAAAGACAAAACAGTGGACCGACGTCATCTCCCCCTTGTTACCATTTCTATTCCTGTAATACAATGCTGTCGATCATCATGTCACTAACACGGCATGAAAATAGTCTACGCTACACAACTCTCCAACCTCGTCCCCAGCAACGCATCTCCTCACCGACCATCCCTCCCCGTCGTCCGCGGCATCCTGGAGCGCTCCAAGCTGCCCGTCGAAATCATCGCCTTCGCAGCCTGCATCCTCGACGCCCTGACGCAGCGCTTCGCCAGCTCGTGGCGAGCATGCCTCACCCCTGGATCATCCCTCACGTCCAAGTTTGACCTCACCACCCAACCGTCCTCGTCATGCCCAGAACTCATCCTGCTCTCCGCCCTCGCCTTGGCCCATGACTTCATCGACGACCGCAGCCGCTCCACCAGGCACTGGTCGCTCATCGAATCGCGGTCCCTCTTCTCCGTCCGCCACATCGACGCAACCAAGTTCTGCATCCTCGAGGACATGCACTTCGGCCTCTTCCGCATCACCCCGGAAATGGTCGACGCCAAGGTCCGGGATCTCCAACGGCCAGCAGCCCTCGCCCTCGCCCTCCCGAAGTCGTCAGCAGGAAAGAGGAGGAACACGTGCTGCGAGACGGACGACGACAGACGCCCGCACCCTAGGATGTCGCTCGATTTGCCTCGTGCGGCGGTATGGGTGCACGGCATGCAGACTCCGGAGCCGAGTCCTTGATTCTTGGAGGACGACGTTGTGGAACGAAACGATGACGATTCTTTTTTTTAAGCATAGCGTAGCATCTCTCACACGACATTTTTCTGCTTTCGCTTCGCTGTGCGAGGCATACTCACTACCAGTCCAGTCTGACGAAACGAACAACATCACCACGATATCGTCCTTTCCATCATATTTCTGGCATATCTTGTAATCCCTCCCACGTCCCACAGCTCCGGTGTTTCATCCCCTCAGACCTTTCCTCCTTTTGTCGCCATCTCAGTTTGTAATGTACAAAAGATATCACGATACCCCATCTTGTTTATTTTTTTTTTTTGCAGGTTTCTTCTTATTTTTCCTTTGGTTGTTTGGGAAAGGGGATTTGTATGGTGTTGAATTTAGTTTGTGATTTTAATCAAAGGGCGTTATACCCACGAGTTGAAGAGCGTTTAGAGAGAGGAATTAAGGTGTAGTTAGGTGTAGATAAGGAGATGTAGAAATGAAGAAAGTATAACTATGAACTTGTCCTCCCACATATCTGTTTATTTGCAACCCTCGTGTCGTGGTTTATGCCGTCTTATTTTCTTATAGTGAGGTGCGTGATATTTTGCTCTAGGTACGTACGTTCCCCTAGCGTAAGAGGATGTCTTTACTCGATGTGAGCCTTCGCATAACTTCACCACTCATACGTGCCAAAGACAGACTAGCCACGATATCGCTGTACTCACACTCACACTCACCCACCAAAAGAAGCACACACAAGTAGATAGCCAAAAGTCGACCTCACGTTCTAGACTCTCTCCCACACTCTCGCGTAGACGCGCGCACCGCCGCCGTCGTCTATGGAATCTTCCGCACCGCGTACCCTCACATTTCCACACTAGCAACTAGCAAAAAGCGTGGTGGCTGTTGGAGGAGGCTTCGATCAACTTCAGCCTCACGAAAACGATAGTCAGTATCGCGAAAAACGAACATGTGTCAAGCATGTGTGTGGCCTTTTTGAAGCACGTTTCGTTTTCGTTTGGCTTTCGTTTCTGTTTATTTGTTCCGAGAATTGTCACGACGCGCGAACGCGACTTTAAACTTAACGGTTTTTATTTACTTTTAAGTTTTTCTTGGTCGGAGGGGATTTGGTGAGGAGACGTTTGTGGTGAGTGGATATCGCTTAGCTTGCATCGATGATGGGGTGTGGCTTGAGGCTGAAAGATCTGGATCTGGAGTGTACACAGTAGGGCTTTTTGGGCCTTTTTCTGCGCAATGCCGTTAGATACGAATTCTAGGTAGGTACGAGTCGGAGTGCGTGTGTATGTGCGTGGCTTTCCTGTAGATAGGTACAAGAGGTAGTACTAGTAGTTCATGTGTGTAGTCGTTGGTTAGTTAGTTAGTTCACGCCGTTGGTCAGTAGGTAGGTAGTTCTAGTCTTGATCCGACTGATCTTCTTCGGAGGAAGGCTTTTAGGCTTGATGCTTTGAGGCTGAAGAACAGAACATGTCTCGGAGGCTTTTCACGTTTAATCTCCTTTCTGGCGTTTTATCTGATGTGGCTTTGGGAGTCGCGATCTAGTGCTCTGAAAACCGCGAGCTAGAATGTTGTCTTGGAGGCTGCTTTGGGATGTAGTTTTCAGAGGCGTCGAAAAATCAATGGTTCGTGAAGCTTGCTTGCAGTTTGAGGCTAAGAGGCGTGTTTTGGGCAAGGCGTGGGATTGGATTGGGCTAGGTTGGGGAGAGTAGGTTAAGTAAGTTCGTGGGTTGCTTGGCTTCGATCTTCGATGAGGGAGTGAACTATTGAGTCGAGAGGAGATGAGGTTGAGATGGGGTAGATCTAGAGATGAAGCAGTTATAGGTATGGCTTCCGCTCGGAGGTGTTGGTGTATATTTCCTTCTTGTTCCTGGTCAAATCTGGCAGAAGGTATTTAGAGAGGCGATATTACTAGAGACGCGAACAGGATGCAGGATCTGCGTTACACGTGCAGACCAAGGTACGTAGAAATGTTAGACACTCGTACATGCAAAATTGTTCGCATCGTACTTGGTATGCTCCGTACAATAATGGACGACATTAAACCTTGCACAGTATAGCCTTGATGATATACTTTCATATCAGATGTTATCACATCCCACACAGAAAGGCATTTCCTGTTTCTTACCCAATGCCATTCTTCCTCTTCATAGATTTTATTGTCTCTCTTTGTTGAAAGCGAGGAGTGGATCTTTTGATACTGGGTAGAGTAGAATTTGCAAGGTTGATTGAATATATCAGGTGAGGAGGGTCTCGATGCTGGCCGTGTCTAGCTACGAGTAGAAAGGCGCTGTGGGTACGGAATCTATCGATAGGGACGATATGGAACAACACCAACGGAGGGACCGGAACTAGGAAGTTGGATTGTAGATCTGGCATGATTGATGAAATTTGATAGGCATGCGATGGAGATTGATATGAATTGGCTGATAAATAACGAGGTTTTTGTCTGTAGATACGTCGCTTCTTGTATGTTTATGTGTTTGGAGTATTTGTGTGTTTATTTGTGTGGAGGGGTAACATGTACGTATGTATGTATGTATGTATAGATCTAGCCCTATAGGGCATAGATGGACGCTAAGGACGAGAAAGGTCTAGAACGTCGAATGCGCGATGACGACGTAATTGGCTTGACCGACTTCTCTGTACCTACGACTAAGACCACCACCACTACCTATGAATATAATGAATGCATCGCCTCTTCCTACGGACATCAGAGAGTAATACCAACTGTTTCGACTGTCAATTTTCCGATCGCTCAAAAGTCACACAATTGGTCATTTCTGTTTCTCTTCTGTGTCGGACGAAGTATGGACTGATGGTGATTGTGGGTGAAGAAGGTAGCACAGCACATACTCGGTATTGATTCGTCTGATTGGCATGGAGATTAGCGCAACGCGTGGGGTCATCCGTGCAGCTGCAGCTCTCAACAACATTCATCCCGTCCCCATCCACAGAAACACGAATACACGAGTAACAGCAACCAGAACAACCCTTTTTCACAATATTAATCAAGTATTCACACACATCTTCATCCAATCCTGCCAGGAGAGTAACTTAATGGAACCGTACTACTCCCATCTCCGCCTAGATCACTCCAACTTGCATCCAAGGGCCGTTTCTTCCCCGCGATTTCTAAGAGACCCATCCCACCTCGAGTACCTCACTAGGTACCTCTACTAACCATCGTACTCCACCTCCATCCCTCCCTTCCGTCATGCTCTCCTGATCACCCGTCATCGTCTTTTACTTTGCGATCTTCTTGATCTCCTTGATCTCCTCTGCATCCCGTGTATACACAAACAAGTAAATAAATAAGTACATACATGTCGTGTGCATGCATATAGATACATAACATACATATCGCAACTCCGCCCCGCGGCATCCCGTTGCTTGAAACACCATCCAACACCTGTCCCCTCCCCTCCCTCCTCCTCCTCCTCCTCCTTCTCACCACCTCCTCTTTCTTACGGCTACACCTCCTGCACGGCTTATATTTACTTTATAAGCTTGCTCCCTCCTCTTCCTCCTCCACCGCCTTTCTCATTCCTTCATCCTCCAGCCGTCTCTCCCGAGCGAGCTACCCCTCCGACCTCAACAATCATCTCCCTCACACCTCCATCAGCGCCAACTTTACACACCTACCCCGCCCTATATTCTCTCCAATCGTCTCGTCTCTCTCGTGCTCGAGTCAACCAACTGTCTCCCCACCTCAATTGACATCTCGAAGCTCTCAAGATGTCCAACGACGCTACCAACGTTCGCGAGCGCCGTCCCTCCACCAGCGCTCCCCTCTCCGACCTCAAGGGCCCCGTCGGTCCCGCAAACTTCACCAGACCCAAGCATAAGCGTACCGTCACTGGTTTCGGCCCCAGCGAGATCAAGAATGTAGAGGCCAGCATCCCAGAGCCCCAGCGTGAGGCCTGGAGGAAGTTCGTAAGTCTCCCGCAACCGCCGCGCGTATCTAATCGCGCTTCCTCGACTCGATCATTTGTCTGATTACTCTCTATAGACACCCAAGCCCTTCTCAACTCCCGAGGAATTCGGAAAGGAGGCCGTCCGACACATTGAAACCACCCTCGCGCGATCCCTTTACAACTGCGACGAGTCCGCTGCCTATGCCGGAACCGCCCTGGCCTTCCGCGACCGATTGGTCCTGGACTGGAACAAGACCCAGCAGACGCAGACCTTCACCGACCAGAAGCGTGTATACTGTGAGAATGGGCGATTCAAACCATCATAGTTCGAAGACTGACTAGACCAGACCTTTCCCTCGAGTTCCTGATGGGACGTGCTTTGGACAATGCCATGTTGAACGTGGAGCAGAAGGATCTTGCTACGAGTGAGTGTCTCAATTGGGTGGAACTACGGTACAACTACTAATATCCTTATCCAGAGGGCCTCAGCGAGCTCGGCTTCCGCATGGAAGACATCATCTCCCAAGAACACGATGCTGCCCTCGGAAACGGTGGTCTCGGACGCCTCGCCGCCTGCTTCCTCGATTCCCTCGCATCCCTCAACTACCCCGCCTGGGGCTACGGTCTTCGTTACAGATATGGTATCTTCAAGCAGGAGATTGTCGACGGATACCAGGTAGAAGTCCCAGACTACTGGCTTGACTTCAACCCTTGGGAGTTCAAGCGCCACGACATCACTGTCGACATCCAGTTCTACGGACACGTCAACAGGTGGCAGGATGACGAGGGTAAGCAGCACTCCTCATGGGAGGGCGGCGAGATCGTCCAGGCTGTAGCCTTTGATGTGCCCGTTCCCGGATACAAGACGCCCACATGCAATAACCTCCGTCTCTGGGGCAGCAAAGCTGCCTCGGGAGAGTTCGACTTCCAGAAGTTCAACTCGGGCGAGTATGAGAGCTCCGTCGCCGACCAGCAGCGCGCCGAAACCATCTCCGCTGTATTGTACCCCAACGATAAGTATGTACTTCAATGTTGCTTGTGAAACTATATACTGACAACGACCAGCTTGGAGCGCGGTAAGGAGCTCCGCCTGAAGCAGCAGTACTTCTGGTGCGCTGCATCCCTCTATGACATCGTCCGACGATTCAAGAAGACCAAGCGCTCCTGGAGGGACTTCCCCAACCAGGTCGCCATCCAGCTCAACGACACCCACCCGACCCTTGCCATCCCCGAACTCCAGAGAATCTTGGTCGACGTTGAGGGTCTTGAGTGGGACGAGGCTTGGAGCATCGTTCAGAAGACCTTTGGCTACACCAACCACACCGTTCTCCCCGAGGCATTGGAGAAGTGGTCGGTCCCGCTGTTCCAGCACTTGCTCCCCCGCCATCTTCAGGTAGGCTGATCCTTAGCCCAACGTGAATCTCCAAATTAACATACCATGTAGATCATCTTCGAGATCAACTTGCACTTCCTGCAGTTCGTCGAGAGGAACTTCCCCCAGGATCGCGAGATGCTGTCTCGTGTATCCATCATCGAGGAGTCTAACCCCAAGATGGTCCGCATGGCCTACCTTGCCCTCATTGGTTCTCACAAGGTCAACGGTGTTGCCGAGTTGCACTCCGACCTGATCAAGACCACCATCTTCAAGGACTTTGTCAAGATCTACGGCCCCGACAAGTTCACCAACGTCACTAACGGCATCACCCCCCGTAGGTGGCTCCACCAGGCCAACCGCAGACTGTCCGATCTCATTGCCTCCAAGCTCGGCGGACACGACTTCCTAAAGGACCTCACTCTCCTCCACAAGCTCGAGGCCGCCGTCGATGACAAGGACTTCCGTAAGGAGTTCCGCGAGATCAAGTACGCCAACAAGGTCAGGCTCGCCAAGCACATCAAGGAGCACAACGGCGTGACCGTCAACCCCTCTGCACTCTTCGATGTCCAGGTCAAGCGTATCCACGAGTACAAGCGACAGCAGCTGAACATCTTCGGTGTGATCCACCGCTACTTGGAAATCAAGAAGATGTCCGCCGAGGAGAAGAAGAAGCAGGTCCCTCGTGTCTCCATCTTCGGTGGAAAGGCTGCTCCCGGATATTGGATGGCGAAGACCGTCATCCACTTGATCAACCAGGTCGGAAAGGTGGTCAACAACGACCCCGACGTCGGCGACCTCCTCAAGGTCATCTTCTTGGAGGACTACAATGTCAGCAAGGCTGAGATTATCTGCCCTGCCAGCGACATCAGCGAGCACATCTCGACCGCAGGTACCGAGGCTAGTGGAACTAGCAACATGAAGTTCTGCCTGAACGGTGGTTTGATCATCGGCACCTGCGACGGAGCTAACATCGAAATCACTCGCGAGATTGGCGAGCAGAACATCTTCCTCTTCGGCAACCTCGCCGAGGACGTCGAGGACCTCCGACACAACCACTTGTACAACCAGTACCAGTTGGACTCGCAGCTCGCCACTGTGTTCGACACCATCTCCTCTGGAACTTTCGGTGACGCTGGCGCTTTCTCTGCCCTTCTCAACGGCATCGTCGACCATGGTGACTACTACCTCGTCAGCGACGACTTCGCCTCGTACCTCGAGACCCAGAAGCTCATCGACGAGAGCTTCAAGAACACCGAGGAGTGGACCACCAAGACCATTCTCACGGTCGCTAGGATGGGTTTCTTCTCCAGCGACAGGTGTATCGACGAGTATGCCGAAGCCATCTGGAACGTCGAGCCCCTTGTTCCCAAGGACGACTAGAATGGTTTTCGATGACGAATGTGATAACGAAACATATTTGCTTTTTTTTCATATATAAACCTTCTCTGACTCGCATCTGGATACGCCATACCGGCTTGGCTTCGGTTGGAACACTAGAGCGGTAGATCGCTAGAGATTGATTTTATCTTCTATATTTCTACTTTATATATTTCATGTTTCTAGCCTTTCAATACTTTTCATTCTGTGTGAGCCAGCTTGTTAGTCTTCTTTGAGGTAGTCATCACGATCCAACGCTTGAAATGAAACATCTCGTTTGAAATGACACATCCATACACGTTCTCGTGTTGTGCAACCAACCCAACTCACCAACCAACACAGGGGACAGCCACGTGACGTCACCGCTAAACAGTAACTACCCTTCCCGGGTTAGCGGCCGTTCCCTGGACCCTACAACTCTTTTAGGCCAACCTCACTCCAACATTACTCGTAACCAGCCTGACTAACGACGGCGACAACAAATCCCAACTCCTTCAACCCGAACGCATTTGCGATGCACTCTCTGCGATGACAGTCGTCCGATGCCTCTACAACACACATCATATACGCAACCACCAGTATAAGTCGACCGACCCAGCTCTCGAGCGCTAAATTACCGCTATTACTTCCGTGCCTCACTACCAACCGGCGAACTCATCATTCGGCGGAAGTGCCAGGTGGGAGCGTACTGATTGAGCTCTCCTCTCTCTGTCTGCAATCACCGACACTTCTGCTCTATTCAAATTCTATGCGCTACGGCCATACCGGGTAAGAAAACACCTGATCGTTTGAGAACGATCTTACGCCTGCCACGGCCCCGCGTGCCATCCCACCTTTCTCACCCCGCGCATTTTATCCACCACCTATCCTTCGTGATATAACCATGGTATCGAGTGCTGTGGGAGATATCTTGACAGTGAAAGATTACATACAGAGTGCGCCTCAATTGACGGCCATGAAGGTCTCCATGTCGCCTTCCCGGACGAACTTCCGCGCGGAGGATGCCCAGATGGCCGATTTCCCACGCTCACTCGAGCGCCACCACGAGTACACATACAGACTGCCTGCGCCTCCGCGAATCGTCGTCCCGCCTCCTACTGCCACCTCGGATATGCCCTCGCTGAATGTCGGCATGCACGATATCACCGAAGCTGACCTCGACACGACTTTCTTGCAAGAGATGAATCTGAATAGTATCATACAGAAGAACACGCTGCTGGATTGGTCATACGAGATGAGGCGCAAGGCACAGATGATCATCCCCTGGCTGTATCTGGGCCCTTTCACTGCTGCGAAGGATGTCAACTTCCTTGCTTCGGCGGGCATCACCATGGCGCTCGCTGTCCGGACCAACTCAAGCAGCATGAATGGCGCGATGGAGACTACCCGGGTCGTCTGCCAGGAAGTCGCATCGATCGAAGCACCGAACTACTTCGCACTGATCCCCAATTTTTCGAAAGCGACCCGCATGATCAATCAGCATCTCGCAAAGGTGCGATTAGCGGGTCTACAGAGCACCGGCGAGGAAGCGCTGGGCAGGGTTCTCGTGTTCTGCGAGTCGGGCAATGAGAAGTCGGCTGCGGTCGTGGCCGCGTATCTGATGGAGACGATGGGCGACTTCGACTTTGTGCAGGCCATGCAGATCTGCCAGGCACAGCGGTTCTGCGTTAATTTCGACGATACCATCAAGACGGTCCTGCGTTCACACTGGGATATTCTTTCTGCGAAGCGTGCTGTTGCGAGATCCAGCGCGGACTCTGGCTCAGGCCCAGGCACACCGGATGCCGCGAGGTTGCAGGTTCTGGGAGGCAGAGCGAAACGGACTATCCAGGATTACACCCTGGACGAGGATATCGAGATGGGGAATGATGTCGATCCGACCGACGTGCTGCGCTTTGGTGGCCGAGACAACACGCCTTTCCGCGATGCGCCTTTCCGCGATGCTTGATACGGGAGACGACTGTAACCGAGTAAGTGACGACACTTCACGAACAAACTCATAGCGTTCGATTCTATCACGTCCCCTACCCTTTGGAACACATTCACCCGGCTCGCCGGGTCGATCGATTTAGCTGGCCGAGAATTTTGGTTTATTTCATTATTGTACAAAGATACCCTGCATACACATCAACGGCGTTCCCTCCTAGCTTTTCCCCTACTTTCGACGATACAACCAACCCACACAGCATATCTATCCATCATCATCCTGATGGGAAACGAAAACACCACGCGGACGGCTTTTGGTTTTCCCTCCCCCCATAGCTTTGGCATCTTTCTTCTGGCGTATTTTCAAAACGACCTTGGGATCGGACTTTTGCGGCCTTGTGCCATCCTTCTTTTTATATGACGCCCTTTGCTTGCTTGCTTGTTGAGACAAGTGAGTGAGTCAGCTCTTCCTGTCGGAATCGATACAAAAGGGGCGCAAGGAAAGACAAACGGGCGGTGAAGTACTTTTAACATACAAGACGACGGATAAATAAATGAATGAGTCAATGACTAAACGAACGTGGTTTACATGCGATTGCAGTGATTGGACATGGCATCATCCTCTATTTACGAGCGAGTGAAGTTGAGTACCTAAAGTTTCCACGTCCGTGATTTTCCCATTTGTTTGAGCGGTGTGTCTGTGTGTGTCTGTTTGGTTGAGTTGGATCCATCCATTTCCGTCCAGTCAAAATCCAACATATCTGACTTTCACTACACAGACAAATCGCCACTGCTGCCTTGCCTTTGCCTTCACCTTTACCTTCACCTCATACCATCTCATCTCGTCCTGTCCCGTCCCCAGTATCCCACATAAAAGCCAGGTGTACCTCCCACTCTCGCTCCTGCCATATAGTGTCTCCTCCTCCCACTCACTTCTCACTTCTCACTTCTCACACACTTTTTACTTTGCATTCTAACTTCTTAATCCACAACCTCACCCACTCACATACAACCTACACACATCCAACACAACAAAATAACACACCTCACCCCCCGCACACCCAGACACCATTCCATCCCACAATGGCGAACATCAAAACCGTCCGCAAACGCCGCAAATCCCCTTCCCCTTCCCCACCCCCTGCCACCACCGCCGCCGCTCCCGCCGACGAGGGCACCGACAACAGCAAGCCCCCAAGGGCAAAGCGCGCTCGCCGCCCCACGGAGAAAGCCCGCGCGAGCTTGAACCCCCCCAGCACCACCACCGGTGAGAAGAAAAACCGCCGTCCGAGGAGGAGCAGTAGACGGGACTCCGGACCCCTCGGCGACGACGACGACGCAGATGAAGCCTTCCAGGAAGAAGAAGCGGCTGATGATCGGGAGGGCGAGGGGAAAGAGGTGAAGTTAGTCAAAGTCGCGGCGTTTCCTACTCTCGAAGTAGGTCAGACGCCCGAGATCCCCTCGCACCGCCGTCACGGTCTCGAGAAGTTAGTCGACGAGCGGTTCGGACGCAAGAAGATGGAGTGGCGAGCTCCGGACGGCGAGGCGTACGCGGCGCTCGCGCTTGCGGGCGTGGGAGAGGTGGCTGCTGAAGTGCAGTTCGGCGCTGTGTTTCCGCCGCTCAGGAGGGTGATTGTCGAGGCGATGTGGGAGGAGCTGGGGGCCGTGTATATTGATACTAACCTTGCGGTGTGTTTGCTTCTTGACGTCACGCGCGAGGAGATGGCGAGGATTGTGGCGGAGAATTGTGCGGAGTGGTGGGAGGATGGGAGGTTCATGGCGGCGCTGGACGCGAAGCGGAAGGGGCGGTTGGAGGGGCAGGTGGTGGATGTTGAGGAGCCTGGGAAGGTGGATGTGTTGAGGGCGATGGTGTTTTTGAGGGGGAGGGGACTGCCGTTGGGGTTGTTGGGGGAGTGGGAGGGGGTGGATGTTAGGGGGGCGGTTGAGTTGGAGACTGCTGGGAATGGAGAACGAAGTCCACCGGAAGGCCCCAATGAGAGATATGATTCGGCTCGATGGGAGCAATCTTTGGGGTTTGAGGAAAGGAAATGGGATCCTCATGAGGGACAGTTCACAGCGGTGAACAACCAGGCATCGAACGAGATGGGACGTCCGACAGTGACATCGTATGGGTCGCAGAACGTCGACACGAGACAGCCCGTCAATGGAATCCTTCAGTCTGGTATCCGTCGTTCTGAAACCGAGCACTTGTCACCCGCGATGACAGCTAAGCATTTCCTCCAGCAACGCATGATGGAGATGGCTCAACGGGACAATAATAACAACCACACTGGCCCACCACCACCTCATTCTGCACCTCCACCTCCAGCTCATGCTTCACCTATCCAATTCACGCAACCGATCACAGCCCCCCATCCTCCTGGTGGTGCTTCCAACCGCAACGTCCCCGACGCATCAGAAGCCCGCGACGCCCTCAGACAAATCATCTCGCAACGCGGCAACAACGCCGCCCACGGCCGCCCTACTACCGGCGTCAACAGGCCCACCACGGCCGCAGCCTTCAACGAACACTACAGCCTCATCTTCAGCCGCGGCGATGCCCAGCAGCAGGAGCAGCAACGTCAGCAAGAACCACAGACGCGGACGCAGGGGGAACCGGGCGGCGACAGAACGCACACACCGACCCGTCTGAACTTCTTAGGCCAGACGCCTCAGGAGGAGCAGGAGATGATGGAGCGACAAGTACTGCCCAGTGTGACAAGGTGTCTGGAAGCCGTGCCTGGAACCCCCAAAAGAGGCCTGAGAAACATGACGGCAGAGGAGCACCGAGTCTGGGAAGTCTGGAACCGGCTAACAATTGAGAAACTGGAGAGGATGTACGGACCCGGTGGCACGCATGAGATTTGGGATCCGAGGGACTCGCGCCTCCAGCACAAGCACAAGTCCAAGCCTAAGCCCAAGCCTGTAGCAGAAGCAGCAGAGGAGGAGAAACCGGAGAGAGTCGATTACCCGACGTGGTTTCCCATCGATAGACCTATCCCGTTCACTCACTGGGGGGGGAACGGCCACACCAACAGGAGCGGCGGAGGGAACATCGATCGCAACAGCAGCACCGCTACCGCTGTACCGGAGATACCGTTCAGACAGATCAAAGTCACCAACCCCAGGCCCCCCCTTCACCCCCCAGCAGGACTCCCATCTTCCCTTCGACCCAGCTTCGCCCCAGGGGGAGGTAGCAGTCTCGACCACAACCACAGCTTCAGACCGGGCATAGGAACGGCAACGGAATTCGCGGCGCCCATGAGCCAGCAGCACTCCCCCAGCGTCCTCGCATTCATGGCAAACAAGTACCCGCTCCCTCCCAACTCGCCGTCGCTGTCGCCGCCGCTACCTTATGAGGGGCTGTCGCTCAGGCCGAGGCTGCCAGGCGCGGGGGACGCGGCTGCGATGGATATGGAAGAGTGTGCTGAGGAAGGGGACGATGAGATGGACGTGGACGACGAGTGTGTGAAGAGGGAGGGCAGTGTTGGGCGTGATGAGAAGGCTTGATTGTCACTCCGCTCTCTGGGGAGCGGCCGGCTGTTAATGTTGGCTTTCCCCTGTTTTTGTATGACGGGTGCTGGGGTGTTTGTATATGAGAATGACTGACTGACTGATACGTGCGTGGGATTCCCAACCCTTTTCCGTCCTGGGAGGGGAAGAGGGGGGTTCGGGCTTGTAAGATAAGATAATGGTACTTGGGTACTTAGGTATATAACTATGAAGTCTACATGAATTTCCTTCTTCCCACTGCACTGCACTGCACGTCGCTGAATGAAGATTTGATATCGCCTTTTCACTACGGTGCGATACGGTACGCTACCCTTGCGTAGAGCTTTTCCGTCTACCCAACCAAATAAAAAATCAAAGGCAAAGGGGAAAAGAAGAGAGAAAAGGGCGCCTTAAGCCCTGAAGACCATCCTAGCGACCATCCTCGCGGCCTCCTCCTTCCCCTTGCCGTCCCCCCCGTCCTTGGGCCCAACGGGGCTCGTGGCAGCGAAGAAGAGGATCTTGATCGCGATGGCGAGGCCCGCGTGCAGCGCGACGACGACGACGAGCAGGATCTTGGAGACCTGCTTCTCGGTGGCCGAGAGCACGGGGTACAAGTTGCGGACGAGGAAGAAGGTGGATGCCGCGAAGCCGATGGCTACGAAGGTGTAGTTGAGGACTATTTTCATACATTGTTAGCTTTTCCCTCCCCTTGATTGCATGATGGGGGAGGAGGGAAGAGAGGGAGGGGGGAAAGAGAAAGAGGACGTACTTTGTATAGGCGAGACGGATGCCAACGCCACGGGAATCCAAATCAGATTCGCGTAGCCGTACAAGCATGCGCATTCCAGCAGATTCGCGCTCTCGCTGCCGAACCACTTCAGCGCTGCCCACAGGACGACGGGCACGAGGCCGGTGTACCCGTATATGAGGCCCGCGCCGCCGCTCAGGAGCTTGAAGTCGTATGCGAAGTGGTCACGGCCCGTGTGTGCGAGGTACTGGGAGATTGTGCCGGTGAGGAAGAGGATGACGACGACGGTCGTGGCGATCCAGACGGGGCCGTAGAGGTCTGGGTTCCCCTCGAGGACGTCGAGGAAGTTCTGGCGCGGGTAGATGGCGGCGAGGCAGCGGCGCACGACTTCGTTGGTGTCGACGTCGAAGGCTTGCGCATAGAAGGAGAGGGACCAGAGGAAGTGCTTGCGCGAGCTGCCGCCGCCGTTGGAGTTGGAGTTGGAGGAGGTGTTGGGGGCAGGCAGGAAGCCGGTGGAGGAGTCGGGTTGGATCTTGTTGCGGGAGTTGGAGGGGGTTTCGAAGTCTATGGGAAGTTGGGTCAGATATTGGATTACGTGGGGATACAGTTGAGGTTGAGACAGGACGACGTACTTGAGCTGTGGAATTCGAGGTCTTCTTGAAGGTCGGTGTGGCCTAGATCGCCCTAGAGTTGTTCAATGTCAGTCGGTGCTTGTCCTTTTGCTTGCTGAGGTATGCGGTCGTGGGTAATCGGGGGATGTGATATTATGTGAACAGATCGAGGATAATGGGATTGCGGATGCACACACCTCCTGATCGACGTCGACGACGACATCGTAGCCTCTGTTCGCCATCTTCTGTACTGTCGATTGAGTCCTGTGGTTCGTCTCAGGGAGATCGGAGAGAAGAGTTGTGGTGGAAGGAAAGTCGGGGATGTGATGTGAGGTGGGAGCTTGGGGAGCTCTCGGACGGACAGGTTGCATCCAGCGTATCAAAAGTCGACGTCTCGGAGATCAGGGTACGTACCTTACGCGTGCTGGCCACTTTACTACGGAGCAGTCGGTGATGGCTATTGTACTCACACAGTGGGGAGTGAGCAGAAGTGGATTGGGAGCAGGGCAGAGCCTCACTCATCTGGAATGACTTTCCTATCTTCTGATTGGTCAAATATTCTCCGCGGGCGAGTGATCCTTGTCAGAGCGGACGGTGAACAGGTCAAGGGCAATCAACACTTTTTCAAATTAGTTACCTGATTAGGAAGGTTGACTGCAACACGTGACTGGGATAAGCTTAGCACGTGACGGTGAAGGTCGGTGAAGGCCAGTGAAGACCTTCGAAAAATCAGTGAAGTAAACTTCAGTAATCGACACTAATATCCATCACTTACCTGATTAGGCAGGTTGCCCAACGTTCACCACGAGGTCAATCCCCCTAATATACCGGTGCAGGGAATCACTCTCTATGTTCTTTTATTTTATTTTTGGATTCAACAGTCTTTAAAGATAATGTATACATATGTATTAACAAATTCGTTATCTACAGCTTAAGAAAGATAATAATTCCACACCAAACGAGGCCCGTTCATCCACAGAGAAAAAAGCAGTCACAACGCCAAACACCAAATAGCCGCTTCCCACCTATTTAAATGATACGACTATTCCTCGCCCTATCCTTCTCATCCAATTTCCCAGTCCTCCCTCTGAACCTCTGAATCCTCTTCCTCAGCGGCTCAAGCCTAATCAATTTCTTAAACCCACCCACACGGAAACAATAGTAGAAAAGCACAGCGATGAAGATATTGAACACAATGTAGGCCCAGAAGATGCCGAAGTTGCGCCAGCGGTCGTGGTACGAGATGGCGACGCTGCCGAGGAACTGGTCGGAGATCGTGAGCGGGCAGTACTGGCACTGCGACGTCGCGTCTGGGTTGAGGAGTTGGCCGCCGGCGGCCGAGGCGTAGGGGGAGAGGTACTCTCCGCAGGACTGGCCGGATGGTGGGTCGAGAACGGCGAGCTCGTTGGATGCGCAGTTGACGACGCGGTCGGCGCTGCCGGTTGAGGCGACACCGGAGATCCAGTATGTGAAGGGGGATACCCGGTACATGAAGATCCAGAAACCGGGGAGTGCTTGCGGACTAGAGGGGGAGTTGTTAGAATAAGGGTGTTGCGAATGTGGGGGAGTGGGGAGACTTACGGTTGCATGACACCGTTGAAGACCAAGCACATAGAGAAAAGGAATGTGGCGATGTTTCCAGCGGTTTCGGCATCGGGAAGACCTGCGATGAGGGCATGCGCAAAGGTGCTTCCGAAGACGAAGAATTGGATCATGTAGAGGAGGATGAGACCCTGGCGCTCCGACGATTGGATGCCGTCGCTTGTGAAGATGGGGTAGTAGTAGCAGGCGAACACGAGAATGCCCATGAGGACCTGCCATGGAATCTCGACGAAGACATTGGCGACGAGGAAGGCCTTCCAGCTGTAAGCTTTCGAAGGGCGTTCGCGGACTTCGTAGAGCGATCGTTGCGTGACAAACAAGGGCATGATCTATTACACAGTCAGTGCTGAATCAGTTAGATTAGGCTGGGTGAAGAATACCTGTTGGACAAGCGTGGAGAAGATAGTGGTCAGCATGAAAACGGAGAAGATGGAGTTTTGGAGACCCTGCTGGCTGCTATCCTGGTGGTAGAACGAGAAGCCGATAAACCTGGGACAATTAGCTGCGAACAATAACAATTTGAAAATGATGGTACTCACAATGACGACAGAATACCAAGAAGAAGCTTTCCCCAGATGTACGACGGCGTACGCCAGTACTGCTGGAACACACGTTGCGTGACGAAGAATAGCTGCTGCGGGAATGGCATCGCGAACTCGCGTTGACCTTCCGCATCAGAGCCAGCTACTTCCTCGTGCCTCTTGGATTCATGGATCCTGTTAAGCTCTCTCTGCACCTCTGTGGCCTCAGGGCTGGCCTTCCACACTTCGTGCCAGTCTTGTGTAGCTTTGCCCTGCGAGCCGGCACCAGCGATCTCGAGCATGAACTCGGCCGGATTCTCTTCGTCGTCGCAGCTGCGGGATCCATTGCGCTCGAAGTAATCGAGAAGTGTGCGTGAGTTCTCGCCAATATCGCCGAAGTAGATCGTGCGTCCGCCCTTCGCGAGGAAGAGGAGGCGATCGAAGGACTGGAATAGGATGGAGCTAGGCTGGTGAATGGTGGCAAGGACGGCCTGGCCGTTGTCTGCGAGCTTGCGAAGGAAGGATACGATTGCCCATGAAGATTGAGAGTCGAGACCTAGACATTGTTAGTAATTGTATTGTGTGCTTGCTGTGCGATGTCACATACCTGAAGTGGGTTCATCCAAGAAAAGAAGAAGGGCGGGTTTGGCTGCAAGCTCAACACCAATCGTGAGAAGCTTTCGTTGTTCAACATTCAGACCCTCGCCTGGCGAGCCGACAACCGCCTCGGCGAAGTCTTCCATGGCGAGCATCTTGATGACGTCCTCAACAAAGTCGTATTTCTCCTTCTTGGATACGGACTTTGGCTGTCGAAGCATCGCGCTGAATCTCAAGGCCTCTCTGACCGTGGAAGTCTCGAGATGGAGATCTTGTTGTTGAACCTGATTTGCCGGTTAGTGCCTTTCGTGCGGACAATAGAAGTATGTGTACTTACATAGCCGGTCTTTCGTTGGAAACTCGCATCCAGCGGTTTACCATTTACGAGCATGTCTCCAGTGATGACACCAAAAGACACTCTTTGAGCAAGAACATCGAGAAGCGTCGTCTTACCAGCACCGCTGACACCCATAAGAGCAGTGAGTGTACCAGGTTTCACCCATCCAGAAACATGATCAAGCAAGACACGTTTACCGCCCTTTACAGGGATCTCGTACTTAACGTCGCGCCAGGTGAAGATGTCCTTCTGTGGAGGAATGCCGTCAATCGTACCGTTCTGCTTCTCGTTTTCAATCGTGTCCTTGCTGGATGAAGAATCAGGTGGGCCTTGCTCAGAGTCGCTGTTCAGGTTTTGCATGTACGCTGGCACATTACCGCGGCGGAAGACCAGAACCTCGGCCGTGGACGATGTCGAGGAGTTGAATTCGGTGCTGGCAAGGTAAGTGAAAAGGAAGAAGATGAGGAATGCGAAGATGAAGCCGAGGTTGCGCCAGATGTGGGAGTAGCTGTATCCATAGGCCGAGTTGACCCACGCATCGCCAGACACGTCGAATTCGCCAGGGACAGAGCCAGCAACGGAGCAGACGAAGTTGGTACCAGAGAGATCTGCATATGAGGGGACAATGGTGGAGCATGGGAATCGACGACCATGGACTTCGTTCACCAGGATAGCTTCGAAGGCGAAGGCGATGGGGTTGGCGTACGAGATCCATTCGAACCAGGGGTGCATGTAGGTCCTCGGTAGCGTAAATCCAGTGTAGATGATGATCATCAAGACTAGAATGCCTGCACCTGTCAAAGCGACCGAGACCGTCTTGGTCAAGGCGGCAATGGTTCTGAAAATGCAGGTCATGCATAGCTGAGCGACGAAGTTGAAGAGGAAGAAGATGAAGAACTGGGAAGCCTCACGACGCAGACCAGCCAAGAAGTAAATGATGATACTGAAAGTGGTAGCGGCGATAAACTTCACGGGAATGTCGGCAGTGATACCCGCTAGGCCTTCAACGAATGGGTGGTAGAAGCCGTACGAGGCCTGTTTCTCGACAATCGGGCGTGAACTATAAAGCGCGTTGATTTCCGTGATGGCAATCAGAGCATTGAGAAGGATAGCGAAGAAAAGAACGGCTCCCTTGGCAAAGAATGAATTCGTATCGTTAGGGGTACCGAAATAGATGGAACCGATAATCAAGGCCATGATGATCTGGCCCACGACCGTGGTGACCGTCGCAGCCATATCGTTCATCGTTCTCTGAACTGAACGTCTCATACAGAGTGCAAGCTGCCTGGGAATGGAGAGTACGTACGGCGAGCCGGGACGAGCATGTTTCGATTGCTGTTCACGGTGCGACTGTTGGAACTGGCCCAATGAGATAGAGCCAGAGGTGGCACGCTCGTTGATGTCCATTTCTTCGTGGAGAATCGCATACTCGTCGGATCTCTTCCAGTAGGCGACAAATTCATCTGGCGTTCGAGGAACCCTACTTTCGAATCCAGGTCGTGGGATTCGCTCGGATGGATTAGTGACGGAAGTCAGGAAGTCTCCAGTAGTCTGTCGTGCAGGGCATTCCCAACCCATGTCGATGAAATACTGCCTGGCAACGTCCGTTGGGCCAAAGAAGATCTGCCTTCCCTTATAAAGAACGATAGCTTTGTCGAACAAGTCATAGATGGCCTGCGAGGCTTGGTAGATGGCTACACCGTGACACATGCCATTCGTCTTCGCCGCAATCTTCAGAGATCGGGTGAACTCAAGGGCGGATGCAGAATCAAGACCTCGAGTAGAGTTGTCCCATCCACATATGGCGCTTCCACCCAGCGCCATCTCAGCAATAGAGACACGCTTCCGCTCGCCACCTGAAACTCCACGAATGTAGTCGTTACCAACTTTAGTGTCTTTGGCATGGGTAAGCCCGAAGAGATTCATCATCACCTGCGTCAAGTGCTGCATGTACTCTTTTCGTGATATGCCAGCGAATCTTTTATCTGGCGTACGAGCTGCAGCAGCGAATTCGAGCGTCTCATTGACTGTCAAATGTGGAAAATGCCTATCGACTTCTTGGTTGTAGCCGAGATCGCCCTTGAAGTGCTTGACCATGGTCTCTTGAGGAATACCTATAGATAATTAGCGTTTGTTCATCCGTCCGGGGGATATACTCACCATTGTAGTTGATCACTGAACCATCGTTGATGTGTAGCCCGTGTGTCTCTCCACAAATCGTCTTCAGAAACGTAGAGCAACCAGAGCCAGGCCGACCAAGCACGATCAGCATTTCACCAGCGTCCACCATACCCTCGAAGTCGTGGAGGATCATCTTCTCTTGCCGTTTGCCAAAGCTGAAGTGCTCTCCCAGACGAAACGGGAGCATGAGTGGATCTACGACATCCTTCTGAAGTTGAAGCGCATTTCCAGATCCAGAAACATTAAGATTTTTGAAGGTGAATCCAGCTTGTCTCATGGATATGTGCTCTTCTTGGGACAATTTGAAAAACATTCGCGCCCATTTGTACATGTCAAACTCCGGCTTTCTTGGATCCAGTACAGGGTCACCGAAACTGACGCCAGCTAGCGTATCGAGTCTCTGAATCTGTGATCCATCGACTATCATCGAGGTGGGCCTCGAATGAGCGGTGACAAAACTTTGAGTTCGAGAAGCGATTCCACGGATGGCCTCGACGGCTTCGGGGTACGCAACGCTGAAGTAGTCATCTATGAGGGTTTGTCTCGCGGATATGGTAGATTGTCTTTTTGATATCATGGATTGCCTCTGTGACATGCGTCCTCGAGGACTACCAATGGGCTGATATCTAAGACTTGCATCGTCGACTGAAGAATCGTCGTCCACGATGAGTTCTTCTTCTTCAGCCTCTTCGACGAATCCTCCAGGCAGGCCAGGGTATTCTTCGCTAGCAGACGGCCGCGAGCCGTCTGTAGGAATATCATGGTGGTAATCTCCTATCGTTCCAGACATATTGGTTGCTGCTATATCTGGTGAGGTAAGGAGTGAAAGCTAGGAAACCAAGCTAGAAACGAGAGCATGAATAAACGGGGAGAACAATGAAATGGGAATGATTGAATTGACTAGTATTGAGTTGGTGACACAAAAAGTTCGGCCAATAAAAGTCGGGCAGCGAAATGTCGGGGAGCGGGCTGTAAGCAGTGTGACCGTACAACACAAAGAAAGGAGCAATGAAACACTTGATATAAAGTCAGAATCAGCCCCAACGCGCGTTTCGTCCGTCCGTCCCAGACCATCAGAATACATTCACCCAACAAACTCTCACTTGCAAGCATCATGACGTTGTAGGAGACACCCGCCCGACATTTTCAACGGTGCTCTCTCCAACGTCTAGCAGTAGCGTGGCTGGGCAATGGAGGACCTCCGCAATCACCAACGATGTGCTTATGCCACATCGGGACGGGCTTTGTGAATGGACCGTTCTTAGCTCCATCGATAAGCCTTCGGGATCTACAACAGGGGCAGTGCGAGAGATGCTCATGCGTCATGATTTCCGCGCGGATCCGTTAGCAGCCAAAGAAACAGCACGTCTCAGGCCCAAGGTGACATTCGAGGCCTTCTCGGGAACGGAAGCTCCATAGTTCCAGGGACGGATGAAGGCAGGACCCAAGCCCTCAGGAACCACAAGTACTACAGTGTTGAAGATTTACGACCGGATGACAGCCGTGTACAACTTCGCAATGCCCTGTCATAGCTGGCACGTTGAACGATGTATTACTTGCTGAGTGCCTGGATGCTCCCGGCGCAGTCAGCACAGTCACCATAGTCGCCTCGTGCTGTGAGATTGTTCTACCCGTAGGGTGGTAAGCCCTTGGGTTTGGACATAAACGATGCATCTGCCTGCAAGACCTGCGTGTTAATATAAATACTGAGGCCTTGGTTCACCAACCAATGACCCAGCCTGACTCAGGGATTGAGACAAAGCGAATGCATGCGGATGGTTTCCCTAGACAAATCTCGGGGGGCCCGGACGGAAAAACAGTTTGAGCGACTCCGTGTCCCGAGGTCCATTTACCAGCCACGCCCAGTCTAGCCAATCACGTCATCCTGCAATGACCCTCAACCCCCCAAAACGTGGGACGAACTGTGAAGAACCATAGCCATCCGATTACATGATTCTTATCACTGTTCCATTGTCTGTTTATTGCAATGTCTAGTCAGATTCTCATTGTTGGCGCAGGCGCTATTGGGGCGTTCTATGCCTCGAGGCTGGCTCAGGTAGCCGGCACACATGTATCTGTTGTCTGCCGTTCCAATTACAGTGCGGTCAAGAAGAATGGCTTCTCCATCAGCTCACCACAATATGGAGATTATAACTTTATACCATCCAATACATTTGCAAATCCGGAGGAAGCCAGAGCAAGCAAAATTCAGTGGGACTACATTGTTGTGAGCACAAAAGCACTGCCCGACGTCAACGACGACTCGACAATCCTCGAAGGGCTGGTGCATGACGGTACGGCAATAGTGCTTATCCAGAATGGACTCGGAGTCGAGGAGCCTTATTCGAAACGCTTTCCCAAGGCTGCCATTTGCAGTGCTGTTACTATTGCCAGCTGCGCGCAACCAAGTCATGGACAGATCAAACACAACCGCTGGACCCGCATAAATAGCGGACCATATCTTCCCCATCTTGATACCGGCAATGCACGCGACTCTGATGCTGGGATAATTGAGAAGAACGACAAATTTATCGAGTTATTGAAAGACGGCGGCATTAAGGACGCGAGCGCATATGATCATGCAAAGTTGCAACTCGTGCGTTGGCACAAGATTGCAATCAACGCTTCCATGAACCCATCGTCTGTACTGTCCGGTTGCACCCCCAACCATACCATGTCGAATGATAGTGAGCTCTACCGACATCTCAAAGGCGTGATGGAGGAAGTGCTTGACGTCGCCCCTAAGATACTCGGGAAGCCTCTGCCCAAAGAGTTTGCAACCCCTGATCAGATCCTGCGAAGCACGCAGAAGAATACTAGTGGAAGCAAGCCTAGCATGGCTCTAGACTGGGAGCAAGGGAAGATTATGGAATTGGAAGTCATCCTTGGCAACCCTATCAGAATTGCGAGAGAGCGAGGGTTTGAGATGCCACGGCTGCAGACACTTTACGCTCTGCTTCGCATGGCACAAGAGCAACGCGAGAAGACGAAGATCGGGAGCAAGATCTAGCATCAGATACTTTTGGGTATATCTTTTATCTTGAATTCAATTCATATTTTTTTTTTATCTCCGCTAGTGCAAGTCTACAGTGTCTTGTCGTGTATTGGTAGTAAAACTTGATACCATCATTGCAAGAAGTTTTCAACCAGTGCCATATCACTCCATGTACCTAACAAGATTAGCCACCTGTTACACAAAGTGGGTGCTCCGTGTTTTAGAACTTGAGACACCACCCAATAGGACCAGAGAGAAAACAGTACTTTACTTTCCAAGGACGAGCAAATATTTTCTTGTTCCTTGCTCTTCTAGAACATGTGGTCGATGCTGTACACACCCCAGACACACTGCCAAAGAATATTGCACTTGGGTCCAAATAAGCGAGTTCTTGTAACATAATAACGCTCTTAGGAAGTAAAGATTCTATATGTTCTCTTCACTCAAAGGAAATGTACCTTGGTTGGGATATCTTGCGATAGTTTGGAGTGAATGATAATGCCATGAGCTCCACACTTTCTGTGAAGACTGCATAGTCCATGGATGAAGCACTAAAGCTGTGTCTATATCTAAATCGATTTGTTTGTTTGTGGGTCTGGGCAGGCTGCTATTACCTTCATGTCCTTCAAAAATCTTTTCAAGTTTTCATGAACTCACCGCTACGGGAAATTACACAGACTACTGCCTAGCAGCACGGTGTGTAAACATTCTGCACAAACAGTGAAATCACTTGCCAAAAGCATGCCAAGGCAGTCGCCCATTCGTTGCTAGGCGCTCCAGGATCACTTTGAACATTGCCCTTAGATACAGGCACGACCTTTACTATTTACAAGGCCTTCCTCTCTCTTTAACTTCTTAGAAACTCTTTCCAACTCCTAGACACCAACTCGTATATCGACCTGCTAGTTCAAGTCTTATCGTACGAACTACCTCTACACACTAAGCCCTAAAGCAACACTGTTCAGTGACAGCCCTATCACTGTTGAACTGTGTAAACTGCTTAGGAAATGTTCGACTTAGGTGACCCTCACCTACCGAAGCCTGTCGCGATCATCGGCACGGCATGTCGACTTCCAGGCAAGGCATCGAGTCTTTCCAAACTTTGGGAATTGCTTCTTCACCCACGAGACCTTCTCAAAGAGATTCCACAAGACCGATTCCAATGGAAAGGGTTCTATCGCCCCGATAGCCTCCTCAGCACATCCAAATCCATCAAAGGGTACTTCCTCGAGGAGAACATTCGTAACTTCGATCCAACGTTCTTCAACATCGCCCCATCGGAAGCCGAGAATATCGATCCACAACAGCGCCTCTTACTCGAGAACGTGTACGAGGCAATCGAGTCGGCGGGTCTGACACTTAAACAACTACAAGGATCGGATACCGGGGTCTTTGTGGGTGCCATGAGCAACGAGTATTTTGACAACGCGAATGTGGACGTTGATGGTGCAAATGGAACCCTTTTGACGACCGGCACTAGTCGCTCTATTGCGTCGAACCGTATCTCATATGTCTTCGACTTCAAGGGCCCCTCCATGACTATCGACACAGCATGTTCATCAAGCTTGGTAGCTGTTCATCTCGCAGTCTCTGCTTTACGGCAGGGAGAGTGCAAGGTTGCATTTGCTTGCGGTGCACACCTTAACCTTTCGCCGAATGAGTGGATCGCACTGTCCAAGATGAACATGATCAGCTCTGACGGACGGAGCAAGCACCTCGATGCCACGGCAAACGGGTACGGGCGAGGCGAAGGTACTAGTGTCGTGTGCCTGAAGCTCCTCGAGGACGCGGTGAAAGATGGGGATCATATCGAATGTGTTATCCGACAGACTGGAATCAATCAGGACGGGAGAACTAAAGGCATCACTATGCCCAGTGCTGAGGCGCAAGCTGATCTTATACGCCGTACATACAACAGTGTTGGGTTGGATCCTACTAAACTGGATCATCGACCGTCATTCTTCGAAGCTCACGGAACGGGCACACCAGCCGGTGATCCTGTCGAAGCTCAGGCAGTACAGGACGCCTTCTTTCCTCCTGGGCAAAACTACAATGACGAGGTACTTCATATCGGATCTATCAAAACGATCATTGGTCATACAGAAGGTACCGCTGGCGTTGCTGGATTGCTCCGAGCTTCCCTTGCGGTTAGTCATGGCATTCTACCACCTAGTTTGCATATGTCAAATCTCAACCCAGCTGTTGCCCCCTTCTCGAATAATTTGCGCACGATAAGCAGAGCGAAATCATGGCCAGCAATTCCGGCGGTTACCCCTCGTCGAGTCTCGGTGAACAGCTTCGGCTTCGGGGGTACAAATGTTCACGCCATTGTGGAAAGCTACGATAAACACTCGAAGATTGACCTGGCACTTAAGTTACCCGCTACAAACACACTTCCCTTACTGTCACCTTTTGTTTTCTCGGCAGTCTCAAAGGCAGCGCTGGCATCAGTCATGAAGAGCTTGTCCCATTACATCCGCAGCGTAAAGCACCATTCACAGTTCAGAGATCTTGCATCTACCTTGCAACAACATCGGACCCAGTTCTCAGTCAGGCACACAATGTCGGCTTCAAACTTTGAAGAACTTAGCATCAAGCTAGCACAAGCACTTGCTAGCCACAAAGCTGAAAACGACCTTGAATCTTCCAAGTTTACCGTTGGCAGCGACGTGAAGCCTCGACTTATGGGTATCTTTACTGGCCAAGGCAGTGCACAATATTCGTCCATGGCAAAGTCATTGATCAAAAAATCAAGCTATGCACGCAAGATCATCTCCAGTCTCGACGAGTCATTAGCCAGCCTTCCCGAGGACGATCGTCCGGACTGGTCTTTGATGGGTGAGATGACAGTCGACGATGATAAGTCACGCATGGATGAAGCACTTATAGCACAACCTGTTACTACCGCTGTCCAAATCTTGCTTGTGGACTTGCTTGCCTCCGCTGATGTCAAGTTGGACATGGTCGTTGGCCACTCAAGTGGAGAAATTGCAGCTGCATACTCGGCCGGTCTGATAACAGCCAGGGATGCTATCCGGATAGCCTACTACCGAGGCTTGCACTCGAGTTTGTCTTCTGGCAACGGTGCCATGCTTTCAACGTTTCTGAACTTCCAGGATGCAATCAAGTTTTGTGCACGCGAGGAGTTTCGAGATCGCATTGTCTTAGCTGCCTCTAATGGACCATCAATGACTACCTTGTCAGGAGATGCAGAGACTATCGATAGGGCTTCGATTACACTTGGACAGGAGAATGTCGTCGCTAGAAAGCTCAAGGTGGACAAAGCATACCACTCTCATCATATGAATGAGATCGCGGATGGATATATGGAGTCGATTCGCTTGAACACAGCGAAATCTGCATTACCCGTTTCTGGTGGTACATCCTGGTATTCCAGCGTGTTTCCTGGGCGTGGAGCCGATGTACTCCAAGAGCTCGACCATGATTACTGGGTACAGAATCTGAAATCTCCTGTTCTCTTTTCAGAGGCGGTATCTGGTGTCATGGATGTAACTCACAAACCCGACATCTTCCTCGAAATCGGACCCCATCCCGTCTTCGAGCGAGCCGTAGCCAAGATTCTTGAAGGTACCGATACCAAAGAATATCACTATATCGGTCTCTTGAAGCGGGGTCATGACTCAGTGGAAACCATGTCGGATGCCCTTGGTTCAATCTGGACACTTTTCGGTCATGGTGCAGTCAATCTCGGGAATTACGAGCACAAGCTGAACCCCGAGCATCCGCAGCCAAATTTCATCTTTAATCTCCCTAATTATCCATGGCAGCACAACAAGGAGTATTGGTGGGACAACCGACTTCTTCGCCATCGCCATGGGCAGTCTCGTCGTCCTCTTGAATTGTTAGGAAAGGAAGCTTCGTTGGGGGCACAACACGAAGTCAAGTATCGCTGCTTTGCCAGCCCCAAGGACATCACTTGGTTGAGTGGCCACAGGGTCAATGGAACGATCATCCTTCCTGGAGCATCGTATGTGTCGATGGTAATGACAGCTGCCACACAAATTTTCCTCGCCAATAACATTGAGATGATTGAGGTGAAGGATCTACAGCTGCAGAATGCTATCAGTTTTCCCGAGGAAGACGCCGCTGTTGAAATTATCCTGACTATGTTCAAAATCAACTTCAATTCGCGTTCCGGTCGAGCTGAGTTTGTAGTCGACTTCTGTAGTGATCAGGGACAGGGCGAATTATCTACTGCCGTCCGTGGAGAGCTTATTGTTCGATTCGGGGAGGATGTAAGCAAGGAAGGTCAACGGCGCCCTCCCACTCAGTCCCATCGGCTGGTTTCAATCGATCCCGTTGACTTTTACAACTCAATCGCTCGAGATGGCTATGGCTTCACCGATTCGTTCCGCAGCATAACATCACTTCAACGACGCCGGGACTTTGCCACTGGAGTGGTCACCACAGGGCTGTCTGAACTCCTCTTCCACCCTGCACTATTGGATGGTCTATTTCAAGGAGGCTTGGCTGCAGATAGCTACCCGGAGGATTCTATCGTCTCAAATCTTCGGGTGCCAGCATCTATCAAAAGCGTCAAAGTCTTCACAAATCGTCTGAAAGAAGGCCAAATCCAGGAGTATGGTTTTGATACCAAGAAGAACAACAATGAGTATAGTGGGTCACTGTATGACCGATCATCACAGTTTACCGTCATCAGTGTGCAAGGCTTGATTGCAGCACCTTTCACGGTTGAAACACCCGAGAAGGACATAAAGATGTTCGCTGAAGAGATCTGGAAACATGACCTATCGGTCCAACAACTTCTATCACGACCAATCCCCTCGAACGAACACTTGATACGGCCAGTGTTGGTCGCTGAACGGCTAGCATTGTATTACTTGCGAAACCTCTGCGAGTCGATATCAGTTCAGGAGGAAGCGAATGCTGCGCCCCACTTGAAGAAGCTTCTCAGATGTGCGCGACGCATCGTAGTCGACACTGGACTCGGCTTGTTACCTCACCTGGATAAGCGCTTTCTTGAGGATACTGAATTGACGATTGCAAGCCTTCTTCAACAGTTTGGTGATTTCGTTGGAGTCGAACTAACCGATCGGATTGGTAAAGTCTATCCTTCAATTATTCGAGGCGAGGAAGAGGCTATCAATGTCCTGACGAAGGAGAATGGATTGACCAGGCTGTTCCGACAAGGCTTCGGATTGGGTGAGAGTAACATCGCACTATCCCAATTCATTGCGGCCAAGACCGATATGATGCCAAACATGAGGATCTTGGAGGTCGGAGCAGGAACTGGAGCAGTCTCTGAATTGATTTTGAAATCTAGCACATATGCATCATATACCTATACGGACATCTCTCCTGCGTTCCTTGGCATTGCGAAGGAGAAGTTCCATGGGTATTCTGAAAAGGTCAACTACCAGGTCTACGACGTGGACGAAGATCCTGAAGTGCAAGGCTTCACACCAGACTCCTACGAAATGATAATCGCGAGCAATGTCCTCCATGCATCGTCGAATTTGGATAACACTCTTTCACATCTGCGGAAGTTACTGCGCCCTGGTGGTTACTTAGTCCTGATGGAGCTCTCACCTAACGAAATAATCGTAAATACAGTCTTAATGGGCGGTTTCACAGGGTGGTGGCATCATGAAAACACGTATCGGCCATGGGCTCCGGTGTTCACCCGATCACAGTGGGATTTGGGTTTCAAATCATCAGGCTTTTCCGGAATCGACGGTTTTACTCAAGCGGAAAACGACCTCACCAATGGATACTGCATCATGGTCACACAAGCGATAGATGACAGGGTTAAGGCTCTCCGCGAACCACTGAGTACACTGCCGCCACCGCAAGAGGATTTGCTAATTATTGGAGGATGTCCTGATCTCACCAATGCTTTGGATAGGCTTCTGTACCCATATTTTAGGTCAGTGATCCATGTGGCAAGCCTCGAAGACATCTTGGAACTCTCCTGCATTCCGCAGGTAGTTTTGTGTCTTCTTGAGTTGGATAGACCAATCTTCCAGTGCTTGAAACAGAAAACGTGGGAAGCGTTGCGCACTCTGTTCTTAAGATCCACCAATGTTCTTTGGGCAGACGCCAGAGGAAGAAATCCAGCGAGTCTCTGCGAATGTCTTCTCAACATGACTATAGGTCTACTAAGGACAGTACGTTGTGAAATATCAACTTTGAGGCTCCAGCACCTGAGTGTCGATCAAGCAGACTATCCACAGTTGGCAGAAGTCATCGGTGGAGCATTGATCCGATGGTATCTGCTGGGTCAATTCGCGGAGCAAGGTTGGCAGGACGACGTGCTATTTCCTCACCACACTGAGATGGTCTTGGAACAAGGACAAATTCTCCTTCCCAGAACTGTACATTCGCAAGCGCCAAATGACCGATTCAATTCTCAACACCAACTGGTCATGAGCGATGTAACTCTGGATGATTCAGCGATTGAGGTGCGCTTCCAGCAATCGGGTCTCATTCATGAGGTGTACAGGGCACTACCTCAAAGCTGGGAAGCAGGCCACCAGGTGGGTATTGTGTATTCATCACTGCACGCCATCAAGATCAAAAAGACAGGGTATTTCTTCGTCAGTGTAGGCGTTTGGAACAACGACCTAGTCCTTGTCCTTTCAACTTCACTCGCCTCAACTGTGGTCGTCAAACAGAATATGATACGCTTCAGTGGTAGTTTGAGGCGTGCACCTAACACGTATCTCCACATGTTGGTGAGCAATCTCATTGTGCAGAACGTCATGGCATCCGCTCGATCGAAAGGTGCTTTGGTGATCCTAACGTCAGATTCGGCTTTTGCAGTAACCATTCGACAGATGGTAGAACCATACAAGAAACTGACCTTCGTTACAACGGACTCTCAAGTAGATATTCCAGACGTTGTCTTTGCCAGCCTGAATGCATCAACCGAGGATCTACGTGACCTTTTGCCAGCATCGACCTCCACATTCATCAATCTGTCTGATTTTGAGGATGATGTGGAGCTGTTCAATCGTCTTGGGCCCATGTTTGAGCGGGAAGGAGTTAAGATCAAATCTTTCGAGGAGTTCTACAAGCCTGTTTCCTCCGACTACAACGAGAATGGACAGAGGCTGCGTACCACTCTGCAGACCGTGATTGAGGCTTGCGATAACAACATCCATCATCAAGAGAACATTTACGACCCAAAGCATTTGATGCTCACAGTTGACGAGCTTTCTGGCGCCCGGAAACGAGGTTTCTCGATGCTAGTAGATTGGACCGCACCTGCGAACATCGCAGTCAAAGTCCGACCTTTAGGTTCTACTGTCAATCTCTCGCCCGAGAAAACGTACATCATCATTGGCAGTAGCGAACTATGCCAGTCGCTCGCTGAATGGATGGTTATGCAAGGTGCTAGGACCGTTATCCTGGGTAGCCGTAACCCCGTCGGCCTTGATGCATGGGTTACTCATATGCGATCATCCACTGGTGCTCGTATCTGCCCGATGTCGGTAGACGTTACAAAAGTCTTGTCTGTTATCAAATTGGCTGCGATGACGAAATCCGCGTCCGATGGTGGCAGCTTCCCTCCAGTTGGAGGCATCGTCCACATGGGATTGGTACTGAAGGACGCAGCATTTGAGAAGATGTCATACGAGGAACTGACAGCGGTGACGGATGTTAAAGCGAGAGGAAGTTTACACCTGCATGAGGCATTCAAAGAGGAGAAACTCGACTTCTTCATTTTAACCTCTAGTATATCATACACGACAGGAAATCCTGGTCAAGCGAACTACAATTGTGGAAATGGATTCATGGTCGGACTTGCCAAGTACCGGAGGTCTATTGGTCTGCCAGCATCTGTCGTGGATCTAGGTCATGTATCTGGACTGGGATATATCACTCGGACCAGAGAAGGTACCGCATACAAGTTCAGCAACGAAGATTTGCGTCTTCGTGGAGGTTACCCGGTTTCTGAACGCGACGTGTATCAAATCTATGCTGAAGTAATCCTTGCGAGTCCAGCAGACTCTGGAATTCCCGTGGAGATCATTACAGGAGTTCGGGAAATCGAGCACGACATGATGGATCGATTCATTGCAGCCAAAGAGCCGAGATTCGCTCATCTTCGAGTTCATAAGCAAATTAGCCATTCCAAGAAACACGAACAGCAGTTGTCTCTCCGGGAGCAAATCCAGGCAGCACATGGAACACCCTCCGATGACCTGCAAGACACTATTGCAAAGATTGTTCATGCGGGGTTTGTGAACCGCCTCAGCGTCTTGCTGCACATGAGCAAAGAAGAGATCCCAGAAAACAGGAGCTTGCTGGAAGTGGGCATCGATTCACTTGTCGCGACCGAGGTCGGCAGTTGGGCACGCAAGGAGCTCAAAGTGCAGGTTCCATCTTCGATGATCTTTGGAGGATCTAGCCTATTGGACCTAGTGAAATATGCGACGGACCATTTGGATGAGGAGTGGATCATGGGACGAGAGAATGTAGAATGATCGAGGAAATTGGTCGGGTTCACAAGAACGTGGGTTCGCAAGAGACAAGATTTGATATAGGACCTCAATTTTGTCCTCGCCCTTCCGATGTCTTTCTTTATGTACGATGTAGATAGCCTTGCAGCAGGCACGTCAGGTGCTCCCTAGATATAAATGTGAAGAATCATCAGATATCAGTCGCAGGATCAAAAGTAATTGAATGGGCCCTCAATTCACTTTCAAGGCATCATTCTGACGCGCCGAATTCTCGTCGTTTGTATCTGTGAAGTCAGAATCCACACACGAGGCACCGGTAGGTATCACCAAAGTTCACCCTTTCACTTTCACCTTCACTCATGCATGATCACATTGTTTTTCCCCCAGGCTTCAACCCAAGGCCATATTTAAAAAGGACACCATCCCCCCAAAACGGCATCGGTTCGTTCAACCTTGGCCCTTCGGACCCTTTGCCTGTTGTTCTGCCCTCTTTCTGGGATCGGCAAACTTCCCGAAGGCCTTCACAAGGAACCTTCGATCTCTATGGCGTATGTTCGTAGCAAGAAAAGTAGTCACCCCGATCAGATCTCATCCTGTGAGCGTAATAACTCAAAGGCGCCTGAGTTATTCATGCTTGGCAGCAGCACGATGGCGAAGACGGCCGTCACATGTTCCAACTCTGACGTTGCTACAATAGATGCAGCTCCAATGGAGCCTTCACTTGATGCTGCATCGACCTGGCTAGGTTCTTCTCCTAGGAAGCATCGAGCTACGAAAGCCGGCAAGGCTCACTCAGACAATGGTTGTTATGGACAGCCACTGAAAGGTATATCCCCAGCCATCACTTTCCCAGAGGAAACCACGTGGCGGCTGTGGCAAAACAGTCCCTCTCTACTCCGCGTCGCGTGCTAGCCACAACACCTTTTGTTGTTGTTGTTTATTATCCTGCGCGCCGCTAACTCAACCTCATCCAGCAACTCCTCCTCACACACCGCAATCCCACCACCTTTTGCTTCCCCCCATTCGCCTGAAATCCGCAAAGACTTCAACTACTGAGCATTCAATCATGGAAAGGCGTCCGATTGGTGGTCTATCTGACCCAAATAACTCCCAAAACAGCCTCGCGCTCACCATCATGCCTCGTTCTACTACTACACTGCTTGACACTGGTATGATACATGGACGACAAGCACAATCAATTTGGTAATGCTGACTCTCCTCCCAGAAAATGGGATTCCAACACCAGCGACGTCGCATAGCAATGATTTTGAAATTGCACACCTCCGCAACGAGGTCAACGGCGCGCAGAGCGCCAGTAATATCAACACCGTAGAGCGTAAGTCTTTGCATCCCATTACGAGAGTTCCCATTACGAGAATAAACAATCGCCATGAAGCTCTCGCCGTTTGGCAGTTCCATATTTACAACCACAGTGGCCCGCCAGAGCGACGTGATCGCGCACCTCTCTGGCATCAATGGGCGGATATTCAATTATCTGCGCGACCTGGATAACCGCATCGGCTCTCTAGAAGCAGAGAATGCGAATCTTCGTAATCGGCTTCATGATAGTGGATCCAACAGGTTCTCTGTCCAACACGTTAGCGACAGCTTCTACCGTCAGCGCGAGCCTCTGCGCATCCAGTACGGCGGCATCGACGATCGTTCTCGCTCTCGCTCTCCAACACCTGAAAGAGCCGAGCAATCTGTCAGCACATCCGATGCCCTAGACCTTCAGGATGAGCAATCTGCTAGTGAAATCGGTCAAGACGCCACCAGCGGCGGTGCATCCAGGTCTTCTGTTATCGGCGATTCTCTGATTGCCGATGCTGCACCACAACAGGATGAGGATGGCATCCTTACTGAGTGTAAGACGGAGCCGCAGTCGCCCTCAAAAGGCCGCGGCAGGAAGCGCGCTCGAAACGTCGCGACAAATAAACGTGAGGTCCACAAGTTGGACAAAGTTATGGTATCGTCACTCGTCAGGATGCCTAAAATCCCGATCACGGATACGGAAATCATCGTGTAAGTGCCTCGTAATCTAGTGATGAACCAAAGCTCACGCCTGTAGCTATTTCTTCAATTCCTTGTCCCGCCCGCTCGTCGCAGGCCGCTTGTATTCGCGTGGCTTTGGTCCAGCCAAGATCACTGACAGTACGTATCGCAAATCATTTTTTCGTGATGTATCTGACCGCGTTATAGCCATTAACGAGCATCGCGATCTCGACCCGCCCTTCCTGCGCAATACTTGCTCTGTAAAGTGCGTGACGGCAATCAGGCGAGGTGCCGAGAGATTCAAGTCAGAATGGGAATCTATTCGCGACCAGTTCAGCAACGCCAGCATCGCCGAAGCCACCACGCTCATTCGCGACCGCGACCGCGAGTCCACGGAAGACATCGATGTGCGCGAGCTTTTGACCGCGCTGATCAAGCATCCGGACGAGGAACTGCACGGTGTAGGTGGAATCTTCACTCGCTGTGTCAAGTTCTGCGAGGATAAGAAGCTCTCCTGGCCACTCTCCCAAATCGACAAGCTGGCCGCAAAAATCGAGGCCAATGACCTTGCGGACGACATCGCTGAGGGAATCGCTGAGGACATTTCTGAGAATAATGGCGACAGTTCCTCTGATCTCGATTCCATCGACGAGGGTCTCTACAACGACCTACAAAACTACGTCGCCGATCACGAATCCAAAGATCTCAACAACATGTAAGGTTTCCGCGCCGGTGAGAACCCTGCTGTTGGCCTCCCGAACGCCTTCCTACGGATGTAACGAAGCATATGATAAGTCTTCCCGCTCTTGTCCTTGCATTCTTGGCTGTCTGACTAGGGGTTTGCTGTTGAATCTCAACGGGAACATCAGGCTTGTAATATTTTGTTTGTTCTGATTCATGTTTGTGGTCTTGTGGGCGCGGGGCTTGGCCATGGCGACAATCGAACTGGGTATGAACACTGTTAATGGTCTCGGGATTGTATGATGTACGGAATAATATGGGAATGGCGTCTGCGGTTTTTCAACTCATGTAAACACACCTCCAGATGGTTCACATGGTTCACATCAAAAACTCCTGTTAACGCGCGTCGGGCAAGCTGGTGGTATCGCCTAGCTACTCATTCAACGCAAAGGCGGAAGCTCAGAGTGTGTGTAACTACAATCAAATAATTCTCAAATCACTTCACGCTATTCACTGTGCACATTGTGAATACGATACCGGGCGTCAGTAGCCACACTTGAAAGAGCTTTGAGTAATGTTGCGGATAGCGCCTCTGTAGTTGGGCGTACTGTGATGCTTCCTACTACAAAGGTAGGATAAGTAGATGTTTACCTTTGTCGACAAGCCTGGCGATGTAGGTGAACTGTGCCTCAATCTCTCTCGACAACCTTAATCGATCTATCTACTCCCTGCCTAGTGCCTATCTTCATATGCGAGATTTCCGAACAGCTTCATCTATCCTGAGACACCACCACAGTAGCCACAAAGAGAAGAGCTTTGGTATGTTAATACTCCACTTAACTTACAGAATCATTCGTACCTCAACTATACACGCATAAAGTCGCAGCACGCTCATCATCTGCCCCTACTATACAGCGATTCATTGAGATCTTCCCTCATAAAAGCGTCAAGGATAGGGTAACAGCTTGTCCACCTTTATTCAAGATGTACCACGTTCGAAACACGCTAATAACATCAGTTATTGCATTCTAGTGTTCTAACCATCATGGATACTATAGAGTTTCGCCCCCCTACACTTTCATTTGGGTGAATGAATATGCTATATCTAACCATACGCAAGTTCACTCACGCATGGGCTTCTCTTAGGCAAGGGCACTTGGATTTATTACTGTGCGATTTAGTCAGTGTTATATTAGGGTTTGTGAATGTTGTTGTCCGAAGTGGAACTGGACGCCCAATCTAGTGCCGGGACGTCACTGTAGGGGAACTATACGGGATGTTGATGGTGGTTGTCCTCTTTCGGTACTTCTAACTTCTATCGCCTCTCGTGTGCCTTGGTCAACTTTCTGAGGTTGGTGTAGTTTGAACGATGGTGAGCGATAGTGCTCTTCGAGCACTACAAGTGGTTATTCTCATCTGAAGGCCTATCCAAGCGCTTGATTTTGAATCAGCTCCATGAGGTTGATGTAAGTAGAAATACTATCTGGTGATAGATTGTTGAAGCCAGGAAGAGCTACTGTTCAAGGTTAGCCATCTCGGAGGCTCTAGTGAATTGTTCCTCTGCTATTTGGGCGGCGATCGAGTAATGTGTCTACGCAATTGAGCATGGTCATCAGTGGAAGAAGGATCAAAGGCAAAAAGAAAACTCCATTGGGGTACCAGATCCGGTCTGTGCCGTCATCTGTACGTCTTATCTTGTAACCAAACGCCGTCTAATTGACCATACTTCCCAGTAACTACCAGGGACCACCCAACTGACTCAGCTCAGCGAGCTGGTCGCCATCTCCTCCCGCCTCCAGCCTCGACTCGATCTGGGAGGGATACCAAGCCTCCATGAGGCTGGTGATCCACTCCGCCCGCTGGTCCTGTGCGTGCTCCAACTTCCAGAGCCGCCTGTTCCACTGCAAGTGGCTCACGATCCTCATCTTGATGCCTGGGAATCTGCGTAAAAGCTCCCCGAGGGGCCCCAGGTGCTCCTGGTAATCGTAGTATTGGCTTGTAGTCATACCACTCGGCAGAACGACCGCGAGGTCGAAGGTTGCTTCGCCGTGGGCGAGTTGGTGGGCGATTATGTTGAGGTAATGGACCCTTTGGGCCACATTCCTCTTGGTGTCGAGGATTTGCTCCAAGAATCTTCGGCGTGCTGAAGCCCGTCAGTCATGTTGTCGTAAATGTAGAAAGCGAGAGACTTATCTACGTGAGGCTCTGATCGAGCCCCTTCACCATCCCTCATGAATCGGGAGGTTTGCTCGCAAAGCAACTCGAGCAAATCGTAAAAGTGCCCGGAGACGATCGCCTCGAACGAGCAGGTGATCCTGGGTCTTACTTCGAGGAGCCAATCGTTGACTGCCGAGTCAACGATGCTGCTGGCTTCCCCGTGAATGATCCCACTTGATGCCAATAGGCTGGTGGAGACTGTGCCAATAGGCAGGATGATGTAGTGGGGATAGCGGAAATCCCGAAAGCTGCTTCGGAGTTTGATGTATTTGCGTTCGCGTGGTATATTCTCGTATACTATTAGGCGAAGCTCTGGTGGGAGAGAGAGGAGAGGAAATGGTGTCTGCCCTGCGTTAGCCATGTTTCTTCTTTGGTATTCGAAGAAAACAGTGCAGTTAGGTTGTTGGTTTGAAGAGGAACAAGGTAAAGGCGAGGGGATTTCATATACAAGGTTCGCTTGAGATCCCACTGAGAATCACTCACTACATTGTTTTTGCTTTCACCTTCACCTGAAGTGCCACACTATTGACTGCTACTGAGACCTTTCACTCGCTCGGCTACCACTTCTGCTTCACTGATCGATAATGAAGGCGCTCTAAACTACTCTGTCCATCGTTCAGACTTCTGGCTATCTGTGCTGCTTCAAAGGCCTTTTTAGTTGCTCTGTGCCCAATTCAAATTTCTGAACGATCTGCGCTTCGAGTGATAATTCGACCTCACTGCGGTGACATGCCAGACTCAGGACCCCAGCAGAGGTTCTCATCAGCAACAATTGGTATATTGAGAGGCGGGGACTGGAGGTTGAGTGGCTGGTGAGTAATATCTTTCAATTGTTGAAGAGCTGACAATAAAGGCAAGAGCACATGCTAACTAAAGGTAATCACATAGGATCAAAACGCAACCCCACGAAACACCATAGACGACGTCTACGATTCCTCCCTTCACCTCCCAATATACACAATTCGGAAGCCGTTTCTATTTGGGCATCGTTTCACTTCCTTCTGTTTCGGCAAGCCGACTTCGACGGACCATTCAGTTTGGCTTGGCATCTGGGTGGACAATATGATGCCTCTGTCGAAATGATAAGTATATCGATGATTGTGGCAAACAAGCATGAAAAAGGCTCGAACAGGCAAGTTTCCACATCTTCGAAGCTCGCTATCATCATTAACTGCCTCGTAGGACAGATTTCGAATACGATAATCGTTCCACCTTTCATCGGTTCAACCAACGTCGTTCCTTCATCGCAAACCCGAGTATGCAACCAGTATCGGCCGGAAAGACTACCGAAGGCCAATTTAGCGGAGTGGCCACGAAGACTGGTGTTTCAGAATCATAATGTTCGATAATTGGTCTGCAATCGCGAGATGTTCACATTCGGAGCACAACTGGCAACCTCGCATCACTGCGGGGGGCTAGCTCGGTCCGTACATTGCTCAAATTCGGGACAAACAACGGGACGGGAGTATACAGCAAAAGTTCGCAGGCCCTAAAAAATTCGGATTACCCACCTTTCTTTGATCAAAGTGCTGTGGGGATATCGGAACGGCCATGCTACGGTGCTAGTCGTGCACTACGGCGACATCAGGGATAGCGGCGTCAGCGACCGACATCCGCGCACTAAGCTCAACGGGCCATACTGGCTCGATTGTGGGAATCTTGCTAGTGGTGGACGAGATGCAAATGAGAAAATGGAAGAGATTGATTTGAATAATTTGCGTGGGTATATATACGTAAGTTTTCGTCGAACATTCATCAAACAAGTCAACCATCAAGTTTAACAACTTGGCTAGGTGGCGCAATGGTAGCGCGTGGCCCTCCTAAGGCCAAGGCTGTGGGTTCGAGTCCCACCCTGGTCGCATTCGATTTCTTTTTTTGCTCTTTGCTGATCTTCGACCCGATCACAGCCCAGGGTAGATTTCTTTCTTTTTTCCCTTCTCTTACTCTCTCTGTCCATACATTCTAAAATAATATATTACTTGTTGTATAGGGTTTTATATCTATTACTTATAACTTTTGATGCTGTAGCTCTAGGTTTTAAGGTAAGTAACGGATCAAAGTTGTTGAGGGTGACACTGCAGCTGTGCCACCATGAATGCGCACAGTCAATAATGGCCGTGAGAATCGCACTCCAAACACGACACGAGCACCGTGCAAGGCAAGTGCAAGATCTTCGTTTGAGCGTCCACTATACCTCTCAATCATTTGCCTGAAATGTGGGTGCAAAACAGCTGCAATCTACTTGCCGCGCTATCGAAGCCTCCATGGACGAAACCACTGAAGTTGGACCTCCATATCACAATGGACGGCGAAGAACGCATTCCATTCCATTCATACATCACGTATGAAGACGCTCCACCCTATACTTCATCGCAAGCCGCGCTGCTATCACGCTTCACCCAACTTCCCACAGAGCTTCAACTGCGCGTCCTGGACTTCTGTTCTGCGCCTACGCTCTATCGGATGATGCACATATCCATGCTTCGCAACGAAGCTGCAAAGCGGTTTTGGTCACAACCGGATACATACTATCTCGTCCATGCTCGCTGGCTCTTTTCAGGTGGGCACGCAGGCTATACATGCTACGATCTGTCCTTTATGGCTTACGTGCAAAATGTGGAGATCGAGTACGACCCGTTCTGTGATAATAGAATAGCTCGTGTCCGAGGAGACGATGATTATGGGGTTGATTACGATAAGGTTCGACCGTTTTGGAGGGCGTTTCGAACGAGATTTCCTCGCGCAAAAAGGGTAGTCTTCAATAAAAACTGGGAATCGTGGACTCCATACGATGAGCCCGTTGCCTGGACTCTCAAGGCAATCATCGAGACATGCCCAATTGACCTCGAGATTTCGGCTTTCGCGCTGATAGAGAAAAGCTCTGGTCGCGGAAGGCGGACTGTGCGTCCTGTTGCGAAGAATTGGCACAGAGTGCTCTTTCGTCTCGCAGATGATGGCAGATGGAGGGAAGTCACTTCGTCTAATTTCGATCGCAAGACCGTTCTCATGCCTCCTAAAAGATTTCACGGGCTGGTTGGTGAATTCAAGGGAATCTTGCATCGAAGAGACATGATCGATTTGCGTAAAGAAGGCCTCAGGGCCATCGCAATCGAAGCTTTGGATCGACACTATTTTTGGAAGGAGGATCCTGAGCCATTTCATTGCCCTGCGCGTGGATGCCATGCCTACTTCGAAAAAGCTGGACAGTGGACGCAGCATGCTGCAGAGGCACACATGGGGGACATGCTTGAGGCACCACCTGAGATTCTACTTCGCCCAGTACTACAGAGTCTACCTCGCGCATTACAACAGGATTTCGAAGAACGCAAGAACAATGTGATAGAAGGGTTCGAAGCAGAAAAAGGAAAGCTTAAGAAGCTCTTTAGCGATTGGAATGAGGAAGGGGGCAAGAAGCAACGGGAGCTAGAACGGGGTTTTATTCATCAGTTGGATAACGACGAGGCATGGAACACGGGGGTACATGTATACAACAGTGCGCTCTTGAGAGAATTTAGGGATATGATGGATCCAAGGTGGGCTGGATACTGACCACGGTCACACACACACTATAACAGTGCTTCTCTGTTAACAGCGGAGGACAAATATGCCGACCAAGCAACGCCGACCATATTAGATACAAGCAACCTGTACTGCAGAGGTACATAAAAGAAATTGAGATATTGAACGCCTGTGTTCGTTAGATTTATTTCCGCTTCCTCGAAGCATACGCACCAGGCCAAAGCATATAATTCCTCAGCAACACAGTCCAGAAAGAATCTTTAAGACCTTGACTTGCACCATTCAATCGAGTTTGCAAGGACGATGAGTTTGGTTGTAATAGTTCTCGTAGGTAATACAGGCCGACAATCGAGACGGGCGCAAAGACTGTCTGATCAAGGAAAACCCGAGCTACGACGCTGTGTGTCTGCGACCGAAGCGAAACCTTTCTCTGCAGATAACCATACCTTGAGCACCCTCATCAGCAACGCTAAGTACGAAGGGCAAAAGTCGTCAAAACAAACCATATACTCATAGAAGGCCCAAGGGCGCATCCGCCAATAGTGGTCATGACAGCTGTTCGTTTCCAATTCCATTCTTCCTTGCTGCCGGCGTTTTCAATCTTCTGTGCAATTACATCTCCAATTGTATAAAGCGTCTATGTATTAGAATATGAGCGGAGTTTCGTGTATTTATTGGAGGTTCTATCCTACCGCAGCTGTGCTGCATTGCACCATGAGTGGTCGGCGACCAAGCAGCTTGTTATAGGCTCGAAATACCATCTTTGAATGATACTCCTACATAGTGTTTTGATAACAAAATATGCGAGAGGTAGCTATTTGAATTCAACAGGATGGACTAAGTTGCTGCTTTCACCAATGCCGTCCATTGAGGTTACAGCATAATGCTTCTCCTATGCTGTCAGCTTACCTGTGCAACCTGCATTACGAATATCAGTATCATTTATGTGGGATGTCGGTACTCCAATGAGGTAAATAGTGAACTTCGCTGTATGTATTCGACGAGGGTGCTTGATGGGCAATGTCGTGGTCGCAATGCAACCCTGATGCTACGTCCTCATCCCACCAATCAGCAACGCTCACTGCATGATAGAGACTTGGCGAAGGCATCAATAAAAATGACATCGCGACCATGCTGCAACAATAGTATAGAATCAATTGAATTCGAAAGCAGTTTGTTTTGCTGAGATGGCTCTTCGCTCTATGTTAAGCCGCAACCTTCGTGGGAAATGTGGAACTCGTTTTCACAATCACGCTTGTTCATTCAATCAGATAAGGTCTGCTTCAAGTGCTCCAGCAAATCGATCAGAAGGGTCTATAGGAGATGCATTCGCCACGCTTTCAAAGAGCCAAACGGAGCTACCTCTTCGTTTCTCCGCTTTGAAGAAAGAAATCGTCGGCGAGAATGGCGACGCCATACTCGATAGCTGGCACCGAATCTTGGGACACATAAAATCCGACACAATTCCTCGAGTACAAACAGAGTCCTCCGCTGCGGTCCCCGAGGTCGAGTTCCGAGCCATAGCTGAGAACAATGGACGTCTTCCACCGGGGATCGAGCTGGCATTGAAGAAGTGCGGCACCATCATAGTAAGAGGCTTGGTCCCAGAGCAAACGGCGTGGGACTGGAAACAATCTGTTCGAAGATATGTTGCCGAGAATCCATCGACTAAAGGTTTTCCCAAAGATGACATTCAAGTCTATGAACTATTCTGGAGCAAAGCGCAACTCGAGGCGCGGGCCCATTCAAACATGCTGATGGCTCAGAAAGCATTGAATGCAGCCTGGAAGAAGGATGCTGGAGATCGAGTCGTGCTGTCCGAACAAATTTCGTACTGCGATCGACTGAGGATGCGCACGGTATGTACCCCTACATGCCTAACTGACCAACTGCTTATGGTTCGTGTAGCCTGGAGATAAATCATTCAATCTTGGACCACACTTAGACGGTGGCTCCTTGGAGAGATGGGAAGACCTGGCATATCGTAAATGCTATACTGAAATACTTCGAGGCGATTGGGAGCAACACGACGCCTTCAGGGTCGGTCCACGGCTTGACGCATGCGTGGACATGTACAATGGACCTGGCGGCTGCTCGGCCTTCAGATCATATCAGGTATGTGACGCTCCATTCATCAGTATCCTTCATCCCTAATGTCGACAGGGCTGGCTTTCACTCTCCGAATGCGGGCCATCAAACGGCACACTGCGCGTCATCCCCGACCTAACCGCATCCACCGCCTACACAATGCTGCGACCATTCGTGACGCCAACTTCAGGAGGAGGCTGGCAGCTGGATACAACAACCCCCGTTTTCCATGGCGCAGCAATGGGCGCAGGTCAAGAACTATCGCAGAACCATTACCCACACATCAGCTCCACCGCTTTCGTCTCGATCCCTTTCGTCTGCCCCGGCGACGCTGTCTTCTGGCACTGCGACGCCGCGCACATGGTCGAACACGAGCATCAGGGGGATCAGGATGCCAGTGTTTTCTACATACCCGTCGCGCCACTCTGCGATACCAATATAGGGTATCTGAAGCGCCAGCGGGCAAATTTCTTGGCCGGGCTGCCGCCGCCAGATTTTCCGGGTGGTGTTGGTGAGTCTGAGCACGTGGGACGTGGAACAGTGGACTATCTGTCGGAGGGAGGAAAGAGGGCGATGGGGTGTGCGAGGTTTGATGAGACAGAGGCGGTCGATGAGGTTGAGAGGGGGGTTTATCGGGATGCTAATGCTGCTTTGTTTGACTAAAAGATCATGTAGCTCAAAACGAAACTAGCGTTTTTAAATTTGTTCTGTTAATTCTAACTGTGACTGGTAGAGACTTCAATATAGTTTATTAGGGAGTTGCGGCAATTGGGCGATTCGTTCGGTCGCTTCCGAAATGATGATTTCTTGGTTGAATCAAATCAAGCTCAGTGATATATGTCTATCCTTCAAGTGCATTGATGTCACCCAATAAAGTGGAGAATAAACGTGGGAGAAACATGAAAGTCGACAATCAAGCTTGCTAATAATGAGGTTGATCCAACAACAGTAATTGTTCCTTAAAATTCTAGTGATCCTCAACACTCATATTTACATATACGGATAGTCTCAGGTATGTACACTACATTGCTTGCGCATGCAAGGAGTCACGGATGTTCATGCAATCTCATCTGTCGTGGGCTTCTCATCCAACTCAGGCCTTGACTCCACAACGTCCAAGTCAATACTGTGCTCCTTGACCTTCATCAAAACCACGGGTAGCGTGCACAACAGACTCGCAGGCAGCATGATCCAGTTGCTCAAGAACAAGGCCATATAGGGGTGTTCCAAGCTATCGAGGCGATACATGATGGCGGCACCTGCTGACTGCAAACCCTTGTACATGCCTGCGAAGTATGCGAGACGGCCGCTTGAGTTTGTCAATGCACCCATTAACCAGTACACGTATCTATTATATGCAAATCAGTACACAATGAGTCGTCGGAGAATTGGAAGGAAAGCTTACGTTTGCCAGACTGCATCGAAAAATCCATAGAACCAATACAGAACAAACGGGCCGGGGAAGTTGCTATCAGTCCAATCGATGTGCTTCGTTTCGCCGCTGGCAACGCTCTCGCGAGTATAACCTTTCTGGAACTCGTATCCGCAGCCCCAGATGACCATGGTTATGGCAAAGAGCGCTCCAAGGCCGGCCAAAGCGCGCGTGCGTCGTTGGAACTGCTTCAAGTCGAGGAGATAGCCAAAGAGTGCGGAAGCGATGATTTGGGCTAGCCAGTACATTAGGTTGTTCAGCGATCTGGTGCGGATGTTGAAGCGGGCCAAGTTGACGTCCTGGTGGTATAGTTTAGCTTAGTTGACCGCGGTGATCAAATGTTCAGACTTACATTGAATTGGTAGGTATAGAACCAGTTCGATGCGAAGAACAGGGGAAATAAAGTGACGAACAGTGGTTCAGTTCGTAGAACGTGCCATAAGCCGGTGAGCTCAGCCTTCCAAGAAGGATGCGCGATGACCTCAATACCGGAACCGTCTTTGCGGGCGACTGTGCTCGTCCTTGTCAATGTGAATGCGCAGGCGAATCCAAGCACGGTAAGCGCAAGGAAACCGATGTAGGTCCCATTGCCGACGGCGCTTTGTGTGGAATGGACGTTTTGAATCAAGGGAACTAGACCACCAATAACGGCTCCCATGTTGAAGATAGCCCAGAAAATACCGATGTAGCGGCCTTTCTCTCCCTCGGTCGGATAAGACATCATAATAGCACCCTGTGCTGTCCACAACAATCCAGCTGAGAGGCCTACAATTGCACCTGCGGCGATATTGAAAGCCTCATTCTGGTTGTAGTTGTAGGATAGGAATGATCCGACGTAGATCGGATATCTGCGATAGTAATAAGTATTTGCATAGTCATTAGAGAGCGAAATCCAAAAAGCTCTTACCCAACGGTTCCTAGAATTACAGTCGTCTTCACTCCCAACATGTTGCATATCGTTCCACCGAAAAAGGCGACTGGCGCAAACGTAGAGTAGAGCGCAACGGTCGCTTTGTTTGCGACATCAGCGTTCACTTGACCCGCACCACCAAGCCCGCTAAGTGCGTTGAACATGCCAGGACATCTGCGTTATTAGTTCCATGCTCCTTCTCTTGTCACGTCGGAGACCACCTACAAGAAGCAAATGACTGAGATGAGTATAACTTGGACAATAGGGGACGCATAGTGAGGCAGTTTGATGCCAAATAGGCCGACTCGTTTATACAACCACCCCTTTCGAGGCGCGATGTACGCGATGTCATCTTGAACCGATTTCAAGTCAGACATTATGAACAAAGAAGAGGAGACTGCCGTGGAAGAAATTTGAGTCGCTGGCTGAGATCCGCAGGTTGCGAAATTTCCTACAGATTGTCGTGCGTCGCCCTTGAGCTTATATATGAACAGTCCGAACGCGCGTTCTCCAGATTCCTGAGATAAAGATGTTGTTGCATCTGGGGAAATCTGGGGATTCTGGGTACAACAATCGAATACTAGGGTACCTTAGGCTTCGAGCGGACGACCGGAAATGCACACTGGACAGGTAGGAGATGCCATGGCTGCCCTCGGCTGCTACTTTTCCTACTCTGCTATCGTGAAATTTCGTAGTGGAGAAGGACAATAAGAGTGTGTTGCGCACTATTTTGGGGAGTCCCGTGGGGTGTAACATTGAGTTCCCTCTTTTAGGGGTGGCGTCCGATGTGGTTGGGACTAGCCGATGCCACCCAGCCCTCAGGGTTTCAATCTAAGAGATCTGCGCTAATAGCAATTCCTTTGCTTTCCCTTTCATCCTCCCTTCACACGTGAAGACAAAAGATTGATGGCAACGCTTGCTGAGATGGCTTTATCTTCGATTTCAATCGTCTGCATAAGATCTTCGATATACTACGGGATGATAACACGTCTTTCACTGATGAGCGTCTACGTACATACAAGCCGATAGCCCAGATACGCACCTTTAACCTCTTTCTCCATATATGCGCACTCTGAAGCTGAAACGATGTACGGAGTATTCCAATGCCAACTAGCGGGCTTTTATTGAGCATGGGGAAATGCGATCTTCTTTTCTCTCCAACCCCAAAGTCCCACCAGAGCGGCACCAGGACCTACAATAATCTGTGCACCGCCGAGGGTGGCGATAGCCTTGCATGCGCTCTCTGTTGTGATCAAACCTCGACTTCTTAGATCGAAAATGGTGTATAGGCCATGGAGAAGTGTCGCAATGACCGCGAAGATGAAATTCCATTTCAGAGATATGAATGCCCCAACAAAGCACGAGTCTTGCGCTTGATCGGGTAGATCAAGCGAAGGGATGAGCATTCGCAACAGCCAAAGTCGTGGATTTGTAGAAAACAATCCAACTGCAATGAAAACGACATGACAAAAGGTTGCGAAGGCAAAAATTGCTCTGTAGGCCGTGAAAAGATGCGGCAGGTCGGCGGCTTTGGAGCGATAATATTCCGCAACAGACTGTGTCACTGCCTTCTCGTCTGAACTCTCTGTGGTTACCAGGCGACCGTAACGAGTCGACAGCATCTGGATGAGGATGCTGACAAGGATAGCAGTGAACTGCCATTCGAGTTGAATACCTTGGTGTAAAGAAGTTGGTAGGCTTGGAATGAACATTAAGAGAGTGGGGAGGACGAAGCCGAGCAAAATGGAAGGCAGGATACTCATTGCAATGGTCCTTGGAACATGGCGTCCGACTGTTGTGATGAAGAATCCATTACTTGTTGACCATAAGCTGATGAGAAAGTAGAGTGGAGCAATTATCCCGATACCCAAGATACTCATTGCAACACCATATATGAAGGGCCTGTATATCGTCAATCAGATGGACGACCAAAAAGGCATACAAATAAAATACGTACCATGACTGAAGGCCCCCACGAGCACTTGAGCGGTTGCCCTCTATATACCATATAAGGAAGATGGGTACTAAGAAGAGAAAGAGGTTGAGTGCCTGGACAGTGTGACCGGGATCCGTCCATCCTACAGAACCGGCGAAAGGAAGTAGGATGATTTGAAAGACGTTCTCGAAAGCCGCTATGCCAGTGAAATGCGATAGAATCTTCTTGCCTAGGATATGTTCGGGCGACGGAGTATGAAAGGGAGGCTTAGGGGTGACGTGTGCCAGGTAAATGCAAGCTGCAAAGCAAGCCGTGGTAAAAATCCGCACGAGTTTAGTAATTCCTTCCTCAAGAGGAATCGCAGGGCAGTCTTCAGAGTAAGGCTCGTAATGTGCTCGATTGGGGGCATCCAGCATTTTAAGGCGCGCACCGGGCTGGGAGAGAGCGGAGATCATATTAAGGGTGGCCTCACCATCAATTAGATACTTTGCGATCATCTGGGAAGATAAAGAGTCTCGCGCTTGAACACTTTGCATCAGGTGGGAGATTTGGTTCCTGAACTGTGCTCTGTCCATGCGTTCGGATTGTACGCTGGAGAATATTTTCGTGAGAGATGTAGTCGTCAAAGGTTTTCCTGCTTGTCGCAAAACATGAAGATGATTGACGAGAATGGCTACATCTTCGATTGCACTATTTCCTCCCTGTCCACCAATAGGGTTGAACTGCAACGCATGTCAGCAAATTTGTGTAGTATTGCAGTGAGTAGATGCATGGTGACCTTGTGTACAGCGTCTCCTATCGTTATCATTCGTCCATAATGCCACTTTGAGAAAACCATCTCGGGCAGGGCCTGCAAAGTCGCAGAGATGCGCTGGTCGTATATCTCTCCGAATCGCAAATCCTCGGTGATTGGGTCGTTCGCATGTTCCCTGGCCAATGCATCCCTTTCTGCATCAGTGAATCGTGGAATCTTCTCATACAATCCATACGATGTGTGTTCCAGCTTTTTGAACAAGAACCAGCAAATGCGAGATCCAGGACCGGTTCCTATCACATACGAGTAGTTGTGGCCATCGCACGTGACTGTTGCGGATTGAATGAACTTCGTCATGGGTTTTGATATACCGAATATACAGCAGTACTCAACAGGTACATTGCGCTCTTTGATGGGAAAATATCCGGGACGTTCAGCATCTGCCATTCGCCACATTTCGCGACGAACGATACTATGTATACCGTCGGCGCCGACAAGCATCTCGCCAGTGAATATTGTCCCATCTCTAGTTGTCACACGTACACCATTCATGTCTTGTACGATATTGACTACGCCCTTGCTAGGCAGAACTCTCGATTTGTCCTTGAGGTTGTCGTAAAGGACTTGGATTAGCATCTGCCGTTCTAGAAGGATAGGCGAGTACCCAAGCCTGTCACAGCAATTTAGCATCCAATACCCCCAAATTGAGGAATTCAGACCTACCGCTGAACGAAGTGTTGTGACGCATTTGCAATGTGAGATTTCAGAGTTCCATCAGGATTCCTGATATCCATGTACCCAAAAGCATCTACGCCACTGACCGTGGCTTGTATAGCTTCGTAGCAGCCAAGTTGGTCTAGTATGCGCATCCCATTCGGAAAGACTCCAATGCTGGCACCAAGATTTGGAGCAATATTATCGTATTTTTCAAGGACAAGAAAATCTATGCCAATTCTCTCGAGTGCGTTTGCAAGTGTAAGGCCGGCGACACTACCGCCGGCGATGAGGACCCTGGCGTGTGACTGCCTGGACATGATCAATGAATGTCAAGCTTGCGACTACTAAGCAATTTTCTTAAAGACATGTACCTGATTCTTATAATTCTTGCTTTCCAGCGTGTATACACAGAATCTAGCAGGAACATTGTAATTCTAGTCTCCATCCGGATTAGCAGTGTTGTTCTTGATTCGCCGAGATAGCTAAACGAGAAGGATTCTTTAGACCATATTGTATTCTTGTAATTCACCGGATCCCAACTATTTGGTAATCTCTATTGTGGAGGCAGGCGCATCGGGCCGGGATCCTACTAATATTCAATGCCCACAACCATGCAATTGCGAATTCTTTAGAGCGTTAACTGACTACGATATACTTTCGAATAGGTACTTTAGGTATAGGAGATACACGGAGCCGGCAGGCGCTTAGCCTGATATGCCTGCCCTCTGGCAATGGACGCAGACCCACTATCCTGGATGGAGACTAGAACTATGGTATTTGTGCCAAAATTATGTGGTAGGATTTTAACCAAGATAACCGCCATTCAGGAACTGTTGCACGTCTTGGTGCCAAGCTACTGTTGACCGTGTTGGATACACATCCTGTCGTTGGTGGCTTCAGAGACGTGTTCGTTCGATCACATGAGTAAGCAAAACCACCGCCGCCACCAACGTTCCTACTCAACAAGCAGAAGCGCTGATATAGGAAACTTAACTATTAGTATATAAGATCAGAGGATCCTACAAGTTTCTTGAATATACTTGTATTAGCGACGGGCGAAGATATGTGCCAAGTTTTACAACAATTGTGAAGACGCTACTTGTAGACAGCTAGCTTAATGTCAAAATAAGTTAGAACTTTGCGCATATATTAGTAGTTGCGTATGGGTTGAGATAATCGATAAACAATTTCAGGATTGGAGTACTACAGAGTTGGTGGACTGTAAAATTGAAGGATTGCAGGATTTCTAGTTGCTTCTCTCTAACCTTCAGTCAGAATCTTGTTTATCTGCACTCACGCGATACTTGCATTGCACATGATGAAGATCATTTCTTTAAAAAGCCCCTTCGCCCTCAAGCCTCATAGAACAAGGGACTTGGATATTTCACGGGTCTTTGTGTGCATCCGAGTCTAATCACAGTCATGCGAATGATCGCAAAAGCAATGTCTCATCTGAGTAAAGCTAATTCGTGTACTGATCAGAAGTCTCTCTAGAAGAACAATCGTCACATTCAGGTCGTCAAAGCGAGACCAAATGGTATCATATATGTCTCATCAATCGTAACTATTTATAGAAATCATCACCAGCAGGCATCCAGCCATCCGCCGCCCTCATATCTACCACCACCCCCATCAAGTCTGAGAGTAATACCTCTTCGACCGATCATTCAAAGCAATCATCCTCGGATCCTCCGGCAACCTAAGCTGATGCACGACATGAGGACGATACACAGCGTCGACACGAGGCATCCAGTCATCAAGGCCTAGGGGGAAGTACTCGTACAGCATATCCGCGCTTTCTTCCTCTGGGCTGTAGATTGTGCCTGGCAGGAGTGAGGGAGGGTGTGGGCCTTCCAAGCGTGGTTGTTTCCTCGATGGCAGTGGTTCTGGCATGTGGGGTTCATCTTCTACGAGGTATAAGGGAACCGGTGCAGATGGTGTTTTCAGTGGTTGGGTATGACGGCGGGTGTTCGTCACTGAGGGTGCGAAGGGTGTGCTTAGAGACATTGAAGGTAATGTGTCTAGTGATGTGCCGGTCTCGATCTCGGGCATTTCCCAGCCATCCAGGAAGTCGAGACTTAACGGAAAGCCGTTTGGTTCATATTGGAAAGCGAATCCTGTGTTATCCGTAGGCGAGGAAATTGGTTGCGAAAATTGTACACTAGCCGACCTAATACTTTGTGGTGCGCAGGGACTGATATCTGACATCGTAGTATCACGATCGATAGCTGGCCGTCGAGGTAATGGACGCGTCGCTGCTGCTTGGCCTTTCTTACTAGATGGATTGTTGCTGACCCCAATAGGTATCTCCTTTCGGGACTGGAAGTTCTTGGGGCTACGCCCTCGTACGGTGACTGCTCCGGAATGAACCTCACAGATAGAGACCTGCGCTCCGGTCGCCAATGTCGCTACAACATTTAAGTGCACGACGAAATTCTGCTGGAGCTCTTTTCTTCGGCCGTTGTTCGCAGTAGCGGTTCTGAATTGCAGCCGACTCCAGCTAATGGGGAATTCGACAGATTCTGAATCAACATCCTGGCCGTTAATCATATCCAGTGCCCGCCGTGATGGGATGCTATCCTTCTTGTTGCCTGTCACTGCCAGATCTGAGGCATTTGCCTTCCAAGGTACCGAAACGATTTTAATCGAATTGCCATCCAGTGACTCTGTTGCCGAGACCACAACCTCTTGTTTTTCGATCCGAATTCGCTCACCCGTCTTCAGCCTGACAGCATGGAGGTTCCGTGAGAGAACGACATTGCCAGAGATTTGGAACAAGTTCCTTCGATAGCATGTCAATTCAAGTGGAGGAGACCCGCTGGTATATGGAGACTCGGCAAGAAAGAACATGCCATGGAGCTGCGCAGAAATCGATATCGACGTCTTGCATCCTGAAGAGTCTAATAGATCGACAGGCAGGCGAGGTTTGGAGAAGCGCAGAAGTTGATGGGTTTGCGTCTCATTCAGATCCTCGAGGGTCGGCCCATATTGCTGCTCCGGATGCGGAAGATGTTCGTGCGTGTTTGCAATGTCCGCGAATGGATTACTGAATGAGACAGGCAGTTCCAAAGGCTCGATAGGTGTGGTAAGTGGCTCTGGGTCCCGGGTTGAAGTATCATCAACGTCGCTCCGCAACAATGCTAATAGATCAATCGGTTCCATAAAGAAAGCATTGACGAAAGTATAATAGCGACGGGCGGAGTCGACACCACATTATGTGCTGGCTGGAACGTCGCATTCATCGGCAAAACTTAGTGTCGCTGGATGCTACAGTGACAGCGGACAAGGGTATTACCTTGCGAGTTCGGTGAATAGCGCCATCGCCAAAATCATCCAATAGGAGATGCAGCTAAGTCTACCAAGAAGCTTAAGCATGGCACGTGACCATGGCCATTGATTCACCCATTGTTACCAGTAGTACTCGTGCAATGTTGCAGATGAATTCTCTTACATTGGTAGGATCACAGATACTTTGCTGCTCAGATGAGGGCTGCGAGGTAGCCTTTCTGTGTTCTGACACCTGATGACATGCAACAGACCACGGCATTTTGGCTGTTCAGGACGTTGCATCTGAAGGAAGCCATCTCGTCTAGCATATGCTACCTAAGCTAAGCGATTCGTGTTAGTATATCTTGGGATCTTCAATCAGCAATCAATTATCAGATATCAGCAATCACCTGTGAAATGTAATTATCATTGTTCTCTGTCTGTTCAGTTGGATATCATTTCTTCCCGTTACTCTTGGCCCTCACAGTCTCCGCAATCTCCTTTGCAAGATCCGTTCCAATGGCTTCGAATCCCTCAATCACACCCTCACGATCTCCTTTCGTCGATTCCTGACTCATCTTCGCTTTTCCGCCTAATGACGTGATATCAATTTGAACACCGATGATTGCCTTCTTCATTATATCCAAATATTTCTCCGGTGCATCCTTCGTCTCCCACGGCTTATCGTATCCCATGATGTTCCTCTCGCACATCTCACTCAACTCCGCGACCTGCTTATCCAAATACGCATCCGTGACCGGAGATTTCGAGTCGAAGTAGATCCTAGCTTTCCCGTAGGCCTGCACGGCAGAATAGTTCCAAGTCGGCACGACTTTTGCCGTGCTCGGCTTCGTCTCCTTGTAGAATTTCGGCGTGATGTAGTGGTGCGCGCTGCTATTGAACAACACCATGACTTCTCTCTCCAGGAATCCGCTGCTGCCATCTTCCGTCCTGGAGCCAGTGTTCGTGAGCTCTTCGATCATGGCTTTGGATTGGGGATTCGCCCGCGCCATGTGGCCCCTCAGCGTCCCGAGTTCCTTTTCGTCCGACTCATTTTCCACATCCAGGATGAAGGGAACGTGGGAAAGTTGAATGAGCGGATACGATGGCAAGTTGATGGTAGTTATGATTTCGCCCAGCGGGTTTGCGCGAATGAATTGGCGCAGTGCCGGGATGTGGGTTTCTGCGTGTATTGAGCGGAGATACATGATTGGCGATTTTGCTCGTCAAGATGCCGAATGATTGTGAGTGCACCGCTCCTATATCTATAGAATATTTCTTTTGTATGGAGTCATATTGGTGATAATGATTGAGTTTTGGATAGCGGCGGCTCTGCACGGCCCCACGTCGACGGCGTCTACAGCGAAGGGCGTGGCGCGGGGTCCTCGCGTCAAGTCAAATGTCAAATATCTGACAGCTTATTCGTCTTTCTCTTCGAAAGAACATAGGTTCTGTTTACGTAACTGCAAAAAAGATACTGGTTATAGACGGCTAAAGTTGTACTTTCAATCACACAAATACCATTGCCCTCGGAAATATCAGATCAGAGTCATGCAGTCTCAAAATGCTCCTCTCGTATCTGCCCCATTTGAGCAATAATAACCCGAAAAATCATTCCGAAATTTCTGTCCCACGTGTTTATCTTTGCATAACAACCCAATACGAGGCTCAAAGACCAAGAATGACCGATTCCAGACCATTGTTGCTTATATATTCTCTCTAGAAAATATACGGAAGATGAAGATATCGTCCAAACATGACGTCACATATTGCCCGAGCCCTTGCAATCATAGTCTCCGTATTTGACTCATCGGCTCTTCGTCCGCACTGACATCGGCAATGTCACTCGATCAATAGAGATTGGTCGCGTCCTTGAACCTGAGCTTCGTGGCCGAGATACAGTAGAACGGCTTCCCACCCAACTCCGTGCGGCTGGAGGTCTTGGTGCAGGCGCACTACGGCGAGGTCGGTGGCTGTAGTAGCTGTCGCTGTCATCGTCGTCCATTATATCATCCTTGGGCGAAAAGTATACATAGAGTATACGTAGGACAGTCCCGAGACCGAAGAGAAAAGGAATCGTTTGTCCGGCGCCTGCAAGGGAGTTGATACCGCGGATCTCATTCCATTGGATCGTCAATTCGATAGCCAGGACGACAAGCGTTGCGACGATGATTTTGAACCAGGTCACCATGTTGCGCATGAGGTTTATGTGCGACACTTTATGACGGTGGCTGATGCTCCTCTTAGGATGATTCGCACCAACTGGCAGTCCAACCGACCGTCTGATCATTACCCAAAGAAGATATAGAGCGATGAAGCCCAGGAAGCTGTATAAAAGAGCATTGATGGCTACCGAGACTTTGCTGTTGAGCCGGGCTTGCGCGAACAGGAAGCCGTATTGCTCGCAATTATACCGATCCAGGATAGGGACCCTCGTGAACCAGAACCAGTATTGATAAACGAGTATTCCGACGAGAAGTATGAGCTTCAGGTTCGATTCAAGGATTGTGTGTGGCACAATTGGCCATCTCGTCGGGTTCCAGTAGTGGTCGCATACTGTCAGGATCCGCCAGATGTAGATTGGTACCAGCGCCAGATAAGCGCCGAACATCAACAGAAGCACGATATACGCTTCGACTGGCTGGAGTCTGTTGACGTCGTCGACGGTGAGAATGATCAATGCTAGGAACGAAGCGGCGACGAAAACATTGAGTGTATAGCGCAACAGTCGGACCTCAGATGGTGCCATCCAAGCTCCAAAGATCGAAGAGAGCCATAACAGGTAGTATCCAAGTCGGATCCCAAGCCCATACATGTCCTCGTTCCCCACGAATCGACAGACCGCCATGATGAAAGCCGCTCCGTTGTCGTTGCATCGAACACCTGCGTCGCCGTGTACTTTTAGTATTTATGGGAGCTGGGGGCCATTTTCTCAGCTCTCGGGCCCGGGGTTGGACGTGTACCCCGCTGGATGACATGCAGATGCAGCTGTATCCTGATGGGGAGCTACGTGGGTTGTTTGAGGATAAGATGCAGGCCACGCAGCACGTGTGTTGGCGTGGGGTGAACCCAATAGGTTAGCCGGGGAGTCTTATGTTGTTGGCTATTGATTTTGAGGGTACTGATGTACATGTTGATCTCTCCAAATTAACAAAGGTGTATGCATTGTCATCATAATCAGATCAGCACAGATATCGATCTTAGAGGTTGCCACTGGATAAATGCAAAGAACGATGATGTTCCAAGTCAAAGTATTCGACAATTCAGATGGATCTCGGCCCAATAGGATCAATCTTTCGCTTATTGTGTACTTCGGTTTTCAAAAGTCTCTCTTCCAGACCTCGATAAGATGCAACGAGGTTTAGCGGCTTGGCGGGCAACGTGGTGCTCCTTATTGGAACAATCTATCGTGCAGCAGAACCCTTTGGAAAGCGGAGGAGCGAACGACAACTGCGCGGAATGAATTTGAAAAGACGTGTGTCCCTACTTTCGTATGTACAGAGTACAGCATGTACCAATGCTCAACTCTTGCACGTAGTATGTGTTGGTCACTATTGTCCTGTATTACTTTCTGAATCGTGATTAGGATATACATTATACTGCAGATTGATTAACCAATCACGGAGTGAGCACGTCTTATACTTCTACACTATTTTATGAACGGTCTGTTATCAAGCGAAATGCGTTTATTTCTTTCGGACTCGATTGCTAAATTGCAGAGATGTATTATCTGCTAGCCCTCCAGTACAAGCACCCAGTCCGAATGGTCTGGAGCAGTAGGTGGAGTAAACGTCTCGGTAGACTTTAGAGAGCCATCTAATGCAAAGACCATATACTCACCATTCAAGGGATTGTACCAGGAGGCTTTGGGTCGTCGCGATCTCAAACTAGTTGTCGAGATGGTAAAAGGAACCGAGATTGGAGTGAAGACAAGAATAAATCCACCAGCGCCATCAATGGTTGCGGTGACATGCTCTTCCCCACTTCCATTATCTCCAATAATGATTTCCTGCGCAGGTACTCGAGTGAAGTACGATTTTCGGTCGAGAATTACTTTCTTGACGTACTGGATCTGCGACGAGCCCGGTAGCGAGATGTCTTCTGCCCAGCTCCTCGTAGGACCTGAGCCTGTAGGCTCTGACAACCCGGGAATGTACATTTGCCAAACGTTGTCAGAGCCGTACGTCACTCCCGAGGCTCCGGAGAACACCTTTGCGCAACTATGTTACTACTGTACGCTCTGTTGTAAATCCTTGTGAATCACTTACAGCTTGGTAGCTCCCAATTCGTACATTTGAAGCGTTCCAGTATGCATTTCCTTGCTTAGCATTGTTGTATCGCCCTTCGTAATGTGGCTCGTTGTCAAGTATAGGTCGCTTTTGGTGGACCTTGTACATTATCTCGACCGGTTCGTACCCTCGTCTGGCATTCCACCAAGGAATCGGCGGGTTTGGAGGGAAATCTGAGTGTCCAGATTGTGAAGTATCGAATGTAAGCCATGAACGGTGACCAAAGAACGATGAAGCCAATGCCAAAGGGCCTCCTTCGAACCACTGATTCGTGCAGTGTATCGTTATCATGGCACCTTTACCTTCCCCGCTAACGAGACCAGCAGCCTGTGCCTCATACACATCGCTAAAGTCGGTTACCTTTTGAGCTGGATAGGCACCGCCTAATGCGTAATTTGCCTTGACGGCTGTCTTATTCATCCAGTATGGATTGGTGTCCCCAACGAGCATCTTGGGAAGGCCCGGATATCTCTTTCCAATCCATTGTCCAAAATCAAAAGCATTGCTTTGGTTGACCGGACCGGGTAAATTATCTACCTAGATTAGAATCACCGGGAGATAAAATTCTCAGAAAACAATACCATTCGTGTGAATCAAGTTTCCCCAGGCTGGGACCAGGGCGATGCGAACTTGCTTCTGCCATGCATATTCAATTACGGTGTCGACGTGCTGCCAGTACGGTTCATTGGGCTTTGAGAAGTCCTGGTTGATGAAGGGCAGATCGCCCTGGCGGTTGGGGGTCTTAAGACTAAGCACATATTCAGAGTGAGACAATGGACAGATATCTTGATCATATGATTAACTTACCCTTCCTGGAAAAGAGCTGCCGTCAAGATGACCGTGAACCCCTTGGTAGCTCGATCATCAATATATGTTTTAGCTTCCGTCAGATTCAAATTCTGATAAAGCAACCAAGCTGTGTCAGCCTGCCAAAAGAATGGTTTTCCATCGGATGTGGCGAAGAAGCGATCGTTGGGCTTCAAGCCGTAGGAAATTTGATTAGGAGCAGCCAGCACAGTTGTGCAGTACAGCACACTAGAGAAGAATGCTATGGCGCTCAGTACCATCTTGAAGAACACAATGAGTTTGATTGTAACGAAGCAGCATCAATCGAATACTTATACCATACAATTGTTACATCGCGATTCTGTTAGAAAGGTGAGTCTATTATTACCCGAAATACACACAGATCTTATAGTTTCCCTATTTGAGGCGGTGATCTTTTCTCAAGGCCATGGTGTCGAGCTGCGTTAAACTTGTCAGAAATTAGAGCATACGCAAGATTTTCCATCGATGTCAACAAGAGCCATCATAGGCAATTTCTACCCGAACCGGTATTCATTGAATCATAAATGAATCTACCATATGCATTTGGATTCCAGGGTTTGCGTTATTCTGATTGGTGGATCTTTCATCTCCGTTGATAAAGTTTGAAAGCATCTTCTTCGGGACAAGCTCTTGTTGGCTACGGTTGAAAGTGATCCGGTCTAAGCATTAAAATGTACAAAAAGTACGATGACCCGTCGTATTTAGGGTTTTTATTTACGAACCTTGGTTCTCATGCCGACGCGACGTAGCAAAATCAAGAGCCCTTTCCCCAGAAATTGGTTGCTTACGTAGCTATTACTCCACATTTCGACCACGAGTTTGTGGGGTGAAGAATCAGTATCACGTCAAGCAATGGGCTGTGATATGCGACTGTATCGTGCGTGCCATCTTGATCACTGCAGTGTTTCTCTTCCTAATATAATAAGATAGACGTGAATGCGGTGTATTTGATGTAGAGTGGTAACTGCTCCCACTCGAAAAGCTCATGCTAGAATAAACTCACTATTACAGATTATTCTAGAACTTTCTTCGCAGGTAACTTTACGCGCAATGTTGCAAAATCGAAAATCAAATCATGCAGGAGCCTAGGCTTGTGACCATCGAAACGGTGGCGTCTGTGCTTTATTTTCGTCGTCTCCGATTGTAACTTATGCATATTTCTCAGGTACCATTCATCGTTTCCTACTTCACTACTCAGGTTGGATATCAAATTGAGTCATGACGAAGCTGTCTGCGAAAGAATCTCTTGGTACAGTTTCATGGATGTAGGCCATCAGCTGTTTGCTTTACAGTTCTGTGACAACGATCTTGGTACATCTGACCATGTTCCATGGACAATGTATATATCTTCGCATACCACTTCCCTTATGAAACTCTCTGTTTCACTGACCAGATCATCGGGCTCTCAGCAGGACGGATAACACGTAACACTGTGGCGATGCAATAGCACCTGTATCTTGCTTCAATGACAACGATAGGCTGTTTGGCCGTTACTCATTAGTTCCATTACAATACCGGAAATTGCCAGGTAGCGCAATGTCATTCTCTCCACTGTAGCGTTGAAACAACAGATGGGGAGTACATGAAACTCTGGGCTTGACATCAATCAATGAGGCTCTCTGAAGTAAGATAGATCCCAGTCCATGCTCGTTCAAGTCATAACAGCCTTTGGATACCGATACCTTGTCTCTGTGTCTACCTAGAGGTTGGGGGATCTTCGCTGGAATTATCGAAGTTACAGACTTGTGATAATGCTCTGCCACGCAGTGTCGTACCCCAGCCATTCACTGAGGCGCAGTGGTATGCAGTACAAGTGCGGGGTGGAGTTACACGGCACACCGCATGTCTAGGATCTGACGAAATGATTTGGAAGTGTCTGGGACTCCCAAATGTTGTGACTCCCCACAGCTGCGACTCACAAAGTAGATCAACAGACCCACCTTTGCAGACACTATCAACGAACCTGAGATATCAGCCCGCACAACAGTACGGCAGTTTTTCAAGTATTCATGGTGTCTCTTTCCAGAGAGCGCTATATTGAAATCAACTTTATCGATTATTGGAAATGATAGTTGCCGCATTGATAGGCATGAAGATCCTGCGAGTCATAGATATCATTATAGATCACGTTAGAGATCAGTGTATCATCTAAAAGGGATTCTATTATCATTCTATCTCTATATAATAGTCTTCGATACATTCTATGACCTGAGTCTTCCTGCCTCTGTTCTTCTGGCGTTTTCGACCGATTAGAACAAACGACAAGAGCGCTGTGGACCCTGGATAACCCTTATCGAAACGGAGTCCTACATATAGAACTCCAGTAATGTAAACTGATTTGAGCAGTGGACTACCAGGCAGAAGGGTTTGCTCGAACGTTGTTACTTGCAGCGGAATTTCCGGATAGCGTCTATGGTCGGCCGATTAATATATGCAGCGTTATCAGCGGTCCGCCTACGATAGAGCAATACAAGTTATTCAAGTCTCGACAAAATTCGACGCATTGGAGGCGAACTTACCTAGAAAGAAAATGGCAAACCCTAGCAGCAACACGAAAGTTGGGCAGTCTTTAACGCAATCGGCCTTCCAGCTGCTTTCGTTATCTAGATTATCATAAACCAGACGGCCTTCAACTTCCCAGAATTTCTCTTCATCGATGGTATGCAGACGCCGATCTTCGATATTCCGCCCGACTCGATATGCCCTACATCCTCGTCGAGGTGTTCCTTTGGCTTGGAGAGTGACTTCGCGGCCTGCGCGATCACGATCCGTGAGGGGAGTCTCACTTGTTAGTTTATCGTTCATCGACTGGCAGAATGTCTAAACTCACCGAGCAGCTTTCACACTTATGCCCTAGTGATTTGAAAATTCTTCGCACTTCCGACATCTTGGGGCGTCGTTTTGGGTCGTCATCCATCATATTGAGGATCGTATTGAGGTGAGTTTCATTGATTCCCAACTCTGCAGATGGCTCGTGGGGTTGTCTCACTTTTACTTGTCCTGTGAGCTTTGTGCCGTTCTGTTTTGGATTTGCGAGATTCTTCACCCAATGCGAAACCTTTCCGTCGTTCACAGCTTGGTGGTATATGATATTCGAACGCTTTGACCTGACTAGCGCACTGTGTAAGTTGCTAGGATGGTGCCCCAGTATTACACTTGTCATCTCAAGGAAGACGCATCCTAGAGAGAACACATCCGATGCCATCCCTTTCCGTAGTTTTGCGTCGGCGACCTCTCTTGGTGAATACATGATCGTACGAGAAGCCGGGCCTTGGGAGATGATCTCCGTGTTCGAATACTGCTTGGAAAGGTCGAAGTCGGTCAGCAAGACAGTGTTGGATTTGTCGATAAGAATATTTTCCGGCTTGATATCTCGATGCTTGACTTTATTGGAGTGTAGAAAATTCAAGGCCTCGCTTATGCAAGAGAAATATCGTCTCAGATATATCTCGCGCTCATCTTTAGCTGGTCCTTCTAGTGGGGCCTCCAGTAGTTGCTTCAAATTATATTTCGCAACAGGGTAAGACATAACGTACAGTCTGTCGGGGTCGCCTTTTAACTTGTAACGGCCGAGATAAGCAATAATGTGATTGTGACGAAGAGAATTCCTCTTCATCAATTCGACCTCGTTCTCAGCTTTGATCCTTCCCTCTGTAGTCGAAAGGTTCATAACTTTCACAGCGACAAAATCTTTGTTGCCATGGGCATCCTCGCACTCCTTCGCATGCACAATAGCATTGCTACCGTTCCGAGATATCGTGTCGCGGTATTCGAGTGGATCATTCGAGAAATTAAAGGGCTGATCGGAGATGCGCTTGCGAATCTCACGCCGTGCACCAGATGCAGAACGTTTAAAGTAGAAACGGGGTTGATTCTCGTGGTATTCGGATACTGTCATTCTCGAATGCACTCGGCTCGGAACTGCATTGCTGGTGATGATGTCCTGAGAGCTAGCGGACTCTTCCGTGTCCCTCTCATTGAAAGTTTCATAACTGGGCTTTGTACTCTCTTGACCAAGTACTTCATGTTCTGAGATTCGGGTTGCAGGAGCCTTAGGTGTCATTTGTGTTCCAGTCTGTACAGCGTTGCGGGAGATGCGTTGTGACGGTTCACAGCGTGGTCTAGGGATCGCCATGGAGACACCGTATCGGGAAGTGTCTTGAAGAAGGGTGTGTTTCAAAGTACCAGAGAGCTTGTGCAAGAGTCGAAAGAACGTAAGTGAAGGGAAACTTCGAGCAAAAGGAAAGGAGGGAATGAACTGAGCAGAACAAGCAAAACTGGGTTCAGAGGAATTCATATATAGGGCTACGAAACCGTAGAGTCATAGTATACTGCCTTAGGAGCAGTGAAGGATCCTTGTTAATGTGCACGAGCTTCTATAGCATCACTGCCATATGTGTGACCATTCCATGAGGCGGACTAAAGGCCTATGGAGCTTCCAGCCCGTGGTGAAGTATAATATGCCAAGGGGTATCCCAATGGCGGTGAGATACCTTCTTCTGTTGATACAACGGAAGCGGTCAAGTGGGTCATTCCATCGTTTTCGAGGGAGTACACTCGGATAAGACTGCTTTGCAAGGCAACGGTAACACTACATGACAAATCGAAACAATGTAACAAATGAACCCACTGTGTACCTGTACACCCTCCGTTATGTAACAATGGTATTCCGTCTGTCAGTGTTCATGTACAGACGGCCCGCCCCCTGAATGACTCTTTGATCATTCTGCTTCCTCTCCTCCCCGTCCTCGCACCTCCAATCTTTGCTGGCGCTGATTCTCTTTTCTACACTTCCTAAATTTCATCCCAGCCACCGCTGACCTCTTCGATCCAATGGGTGATCCGTTCTCTATTGCTGGTCTTAGCCTGGGAGCAGCTTCGCTGTCAATTCAGGTGTTCGAGGGCTGCAAAAAGGGTAAGCGATGTGCTATTGTTGGTTCGTGATTCTTATGAATACCTCCAGGCTACGGATACTTTTTTCGGCCGCGAATATGACACAGGAATGCGAGGTATTGACGTTGCGGCTGAAGATGGAATATGCGCGATTCCAGGATTGGGGTGACATCACTTGTCTTGCCGACCATGCTCAGCACGATGAGTATGAGAAGATGAAAATCAACCGACCCCTTGTTCTGGCTATCCTAGGAGAAATCAAAATACTCCTGAAAGACTTGCGAAAAGTCAGCCTGCGTCATACGGAGAGGATTTTGGATGGGACAGACTCGCACCGGTCGAGGAACACTGAAGGCAATGAGGACACTTCTCCAACCAAGATGGGGGATTTGACCATGACAAGAGGAAACTTGATGACCAGTGCAGATGTCAATAATGGCTCCAGCGACCATAACGATAACGAAGGGACGTCATCTCCCAGTCGTACGGAAGACGAGGTGACCGAGGCCATCAAAAGATTCGGAGGCCTGTCTGAAGGAACTTCACAAGGACCATGGGGGTCTAGAAGGTACCCCCGAGGTTTAAATCACATAATATGCATTTCCAAAGGGCTGAAAGATACTTGTGTCCAGCCGCGTCGATGGGTCTGGGCATTGAAGGACAAGAAGCTGGTGGAAGACCGATTACATCGGTTGAAGCAATTGACAGATTTTCTTCATGAAACCGCGAGCGACAGTCAACGAGAGTGGCTCCGCCAGGCAGGTGATCAAATCACGATGGGCATGTTACAACTCACCAAGAGTATCTCAGACATAAACCAATTCTTAAAGGCGCAGAACCAACACAATGGCTCGATGCCTACCTCGGAAACTCCATTGGAGCGCATTACCCGTTTCAGTATTGTTGCCTCGAAGGCGTTAGAATCCGTCAATCAGCCGACGAATCGCATTCCCGACACCGAGATCATAAACCTAAATACGGGGATCGCCACTGAAGGCTCTGAGCGAGAAGTATGCCAATTCCAGGGTCATCATGCATGGATAGAATGGAAGAGGTATAGAGAGATCTCCGTTGCATTAGATGGGGTTCAAGTGGAGACTCAGCCAGATCCGTTTGTTGTGAGCAGCGTGGAACGATTGGTCACGTTGCTGAAGATTCCCAACCGACCGGAAGAGTTTTGCATTCCGGATTGCAAAGGCTACTTCGAAGTGAAAGGAGAAAATCCTCGGTTCGGCCTCATTTACTCGACTAAGGAAACCGGCGCGCCACAACCGTTGTCGTCACTATTCGAGAAAGACCCACCAACACTGAATGAGCGACTCATGCTAGCGCAGAGAATAACCGAAGGATTGGGCTATCTCCATACCGTGAATTGGCTACACAAAGGCATTCGTAGTGCCAATGTCCTTCTCGTTCGCAATACGAAAGCTGAGCTTTGCAACGTATACCTCAGTGGACTAGAGTACGCAAGGCTAGATGAGGCTGGTTTGACAAATACTGCCCCTGTCGAAGATCACCAATGGGGCGTGTATGTCCATCCCGGATATCTGGGAGACAATCGTTTCGATGGATAAAAAAAGAGCTATGACATCTATAGTCTGGGGATAGTTCTACTTGAGATTGCGCATTGGAAACAGGCCGACGAATTACTTGGATTCCAGTGCCATACCCCATCCGGCGGCATGGTGGACGGTAAACCGAAGAATCTCTCTGATCTAAAGATGGTCAGAGATGTCTTGCTCAAGCGTCCAGATGGGTCATCGAACATTGTCAAATCTATCAGGAATACAATGGGGGATAAATTCTATGAAGTAGTCCAAACTTGTTTGAAGGGCATGGAGGCACTTGGGCTCAACGACAACCTTGACCAGACCGACTCCGCCATCGCAACACTGCTCCAACAAGCCTACCTTGATCGAGTTGTGAATTCTCTGAAAGGTATTCGGGTCTAAACGACGCCACGAGGAACAGCCCTGGGCAGGTTTATGTATTGGTCGATTTTCATGTGGAATGGATGTCATAATGCCACAGTCCAATCCTTATTCGAGTGGTTTACTGTGCTTCGGAAAAATTTAGTAGCGTCTAAGTTGTTGCTATTTAGATTATTAACATGAACACGAAGATGAGCTGTGCAAAATGCTCTAACTGATTGTTAGCAACGCCGCTAATTCTTGAGAGTTTCTGGTACTACAATCTGATGCTTCGTTATATTAGATACTACGAATGTCGCCAACAGTGACCATAGACAATGCAATCACCTTCTTCGAGGAGGATTGCATCTTGCACTGCAGTGATGAAAATATTGCAAACAATTAGGAATATGGGGTATTGAATCCCTTCACGATCCCATTATCTTAGGGAAAATACGTTAGAGAATCCAATTAATACGAAAAGCATGCGGGTCTTCTTAAACGTACACTTCCTAGCGATTTGCACGTATTCTCGAATCTTATCAACTAATCTACGTCTATACGCTCGGTCCACAAATCAGGCGCCAGGATCTACCCTACGTGCCCCACTCCTACACGAACAGAAGCCAGATGGTCTCAGAATCCACTCACATCACATTGTATTCATCAGAGGTTCATTATGGACGATGCGGTTCGATTAAGCGCCGAAGGATTTCGTTCCATCTACGAAAGTGGTTTCAAAACCTGGGCTCGGCTTCACGCCAACGTCGAGGGCCGATCGGGACTTCCAGCTTCATCATTTGCTACTCAAGGCATCTGTCAACACCATCCCGCCTTGTCGCGCAAAATAAGGCTGGAGGATTACCAGTTAGGAGTTATCACTACAGGGGAATCTATTTGGGGCTCTTGTGGAGCGAAATGCACCTACGCGATGCCGCTATTTCGGCAATCAGTAAGCATCCAGGTCGGTGTGAAGGAGCCGGTCTCTTTGTCAATATCTAAGTCGACTGAGAGACAACATACATTATTGTCATGCTTCATACGCAATCAAGACTATCTTGCCATACTTGTTATAGCTTGGGCATACATTCTTTCTGCCCGCTGGACAGAGATTATCCCTGGAAATTGCTCTCTTACCTACACCGAAAGTCAAGCAACAACTCACCAAGACACGACTCAACGTCAAGATGAAGGAAATCTCGTCAGTGTGGAACTTGGTGACGTAAATCCACAAGAAGCTCGACGGTGGGCTGCCGTTCTTGCCCCAGGCCAGGGTTAGCAAGCAACCGTGGAATGTGAACAAGAAACGTCTCTAGCACCTTAGTCGATCCAGCTTCAGAAAAGTTTTGGCTTTCTGCTACTGCACCCACTGAAGTCTATGTCTTCTATATGTTCAGCCGCTACATTCTCAGGTGCCACCCATTACCTCAACAGATTTTGCGCTCGTCACAACGTTTTCGATCAGAGTCAAGCTGCGTTAGCTTCTGTCCTTTTACTACCTTCTATGGGCAGCATGGGGTCGTTACGATTGCCAGCTCCAAGTAGCAGTATGGGTGTATCACAAATTACACCAGCATCCTTAGGTGAAGACTCGAATGACGATTGCATTCACAGGAGCCATCAACTAGACAAACTTTTGACTTTGAGCTGCAATATGGGAGGCATGCGTCCCCTCCTTCTCAGCGTTTTCTATGAGCCAAATATTGAATGCAATGCCGTCACCCCCTGGCTTCAAGGATCTCTGGCAGCAATCAAGCAGGTGGCTGGCAATAACTCGTATGTAATTGGGCGTTTGTGCATGGAGCGCTCGCCGAAAGTGGCATTTCTATGGCTCGGTTGCATCATATTAGACTTACAAGATAAGCTCCTCCAGGATGTTCATTATGGGCAAATACTCGTTGATCTTCACTCTGCTGCATGGTCTGGAGTGGTCCAGTCGTTCATTCAAGAACGGGTATCCAACCCTCTTGTGACTAATGGGACCATCTCGCGTGCGGATGAGTGCCGGCTTTTGTTCCTTTCCCAGTCCGATCGTCACGTTCGACTCCCTGTGTGCAAATGGAAACCGTTTGGTAGGACTGAGCTTGATAATGTCGATATAGAGGTTCGAGCCCATCAACAATGTGATGATCATTGGCTTCAGTACGAAGGCATCGATTGGAAATGCGATGATGGCAGTCTTGATTTTCTATCGTCGCAAAATTCAGGCAGTCAACAGACATTCGGTGAGACGTCGATCCAGGAAACCAGAGATGAATGCGCTACAAGTATATCTTACAAGGAAATGGTACGAGATCAGGAGCATATCTCAGAGAATGCAACACGCAACATATGTGGCTGGTTGCGCTCGGATGTGTATGCGCAGGGTGAACAGAATATATGGAAACATGAATGGTTTGACATATCTGATTCTGACGACGACGATATGACAGAGGACGAAACGATATCGGACGGCTCAGACCGGCTCTCGCCACGGGTAGAGTCGTGGTTATTGAATTCGAATGCTTCCACGACTATTTCCAGCGTAGATGAGGGTGACCAAATATCACCACTTCAGGCCGAAGTCGAACAGCTCGATAAGAGTGTCAATGGCATAGTTGTAGGCTCCTTGTCTGAACACAATGTCGCAAACCTTGCACAGCTTCTGGAAGCCAAAGAGAGCTTCGTCAATCCATAGGCGTTTTCGCTGACGTGGACGAGGCGTAGCACGAGCGATGCAACGCTGCAAAGGACGTTACTGCGAGTGAAAGCAGCTACGGCGTTTCCGTCCGAACCATGGCGAACCACATTTTGCGAGGCGGCATTGTCTGAGCTGATATGCACGTCAGTTGGGTGGCCAAGTCAGCTATAAGAACCAGAAATTGAAGGGCGGCCTCAGTCAACTGAACTACGCAGCCTTTGGGTTCACAGATTAGATACTAAAATACATGACGAGGGATCTTGGACTATGACTTGCAGTGGTATGCGAATATTTTGACTACGCTGCACAGGTGGTTATTAAGATGCCAGGCCCAGTTTTTCTAGGTCTCAAATGCAATACATCGTCTTAAAGCCTTGACTGGCCTAGAAATAGATGCATGGTCGGCAACGTCGCTCCGATAGATAGTAACTAATACTTGATCATGATTTTTACTACTCGCCTCGTGGTCCTCGTCTCGTAACAAAGGTCTATGGGGGATTTCTCTTTAGCGCGCCGGGGCGGGCCTTCGTCGGTGACTTTCTGTAGGACTGAGTGGGCAACGTTAACATTAATCTGCCACCAACGACCACTCCAACCGAAATTTCTACCTGATGCCCCATTGCCTAGTGCCTTCCAGTTTGAGTTGGTTCATTCGGCAACTTGAACGATCATGATCTGCCGAATAGGAAGTCCACGCTTACTGCATTCATATGCAATTCCATGGTGATCTGGCCAAGCTCGGAGGAATATGCTCAAAGGAGCAATACACTGATGCGCAAAGCTATACAATGATCGCCACCGACTGATTCACATCGTGCATTAGAGCAGGGGTCTCAGGCCATTCAAGACGCTCTGCCATTCGTCCGCGAGAAATGTTGGGGTTACGAAACCATTGTCCCGAGGAACGTCGAGTTTGTCTCAACCATGCCTTGAAGCGATGGAACTGCATATGCATCACCGCCAGTAATGTGTTCGAACCAAAGGCCCTTTCTGGTATCAACTCCTCCCGCAGCATAACTGACGAACCGCTCAGCTGGTATGACCTTGGTTAGAACAGCGCCCACAAAAGCTCTAACGTGCCAGACTTGGCGGACCATCTTCGGTACGGTCATCCTCGGCCAAACTCCCCAAGAATTAAGTTTGAGACTTTGAGTTGAGCAAGCAACCCCACACCACTTTACGTACAGTCCCTGTAAAAGGATTTGCATAGCAGAGCTGGGCTAATGCAGGTGTTCAAGGTCAAAGTGGATCACACGTGGCTCCAACATGGTGATTCCATGCCTTTTCCATGCGTAAAGAAGGCAAAAATGGGCACCAATGGCGATTTGATTGGCCTGATGCAGGTGTCAAGAAGTCAGAAGTCGTTTCCTAGCGAGTCAAGTTCCATATTGCCATCCAATATCGATAGGGTAGGCTGGGTACCGACTCAGCTCAGCGACATACAGTAGCGTGCCCCTGGATCCTCGCCCGCCTCGGTTCTTTGATTGATATATCTTACAGAATTCGGTCCCACATTCTATATTCTCCTACTGGAACTCCTTTCGCCTAACACTCTTTCTCGAGCAGCATTCACTCATATCGTCGAGGATGAGTGCCACGGTCTCGGACTACCAGCTTGCTGCAGCTGCAGCAGGCTTCACCTTGGGCTTTGGATTTTTGACAGTATGGGAGGCAATCAAGCAGACAAGGCGTAATCGAAATCCTTTGAGGAGTGTCTACATCTACATGGTGTGGGGAGAGATTATGGCCAACTTGGTTATTGGTATCATAGGATGGCTCTTCCTGAATGGAACACTTGGTCCAACGTAAGTGCTTGGTGTTGCAATTCTCTAATGATCAGAACTGACCCAAATCTAGTGTACCAGTGTTGTTCTTCATTTTGGTCTTCTGGGTGCTACAGATTCAGCTTCTCATGCAGATTATCATCAATCGGATAGCCCTTATCGCCGAACATCGAAGCACCATTCGAAACATCAAATGGGGCACTGTGGTTATTATCACGCTGATCAACATCGCTGTCTTCTGCATCTGGATTCCCGCACATACTGTGCCTCCGGCGGCTGACATGTAAATGCTCACACTTGCCCCATCATCCTTTCACTTTGACTAACTCTGACAGTTTCGTTAAAATCAATAACATCTGGGACAAGATCTCCAAAGTTCTGATTTTGATCGTCGATGCCGTGCTCAACTACTACTTCCTTCGCACTGTCAAGATCAGACTTGTCGACCAACACGGCTTGAAGAAATACCAACCGCTGGTCGGTTTCAACGCCAAACTAATGATCGTTTCCATTTTGATGGATGTAAGTGCCGCCACTATACTCATTGAACGAACAGCCATCTAACTTTCGCAGGGCCTTCTCATCGGACTCATGTTCCTCCCCAATCAAGTCGTGTACATTCAGTTCCATCCCGTCGTTTACATGGTCAAACTGAACATCGAAATGTCCATGGCCAGCTTGGTCGTCCGACTCGCAAGTGGTAAAACGGAAAACGACATGTATCCTGAAGCACACAGCTCTTCGCATCCAGGCCATTCGCACACCGATCCCCACTCACGCAATAAGCAGACCGGTACGGGTACCGGCCACCTCCAGTCTTTCCAGATGAAGTCGATGAACGGCAACGGCAACAAGCGCACAAGCAACGAAAGTGACGAGTCTTTGGGTGTTATTGAATGCCGCACCGACCTGAAGATCGTAGTGGAGGATGTGGGCTCCAAGGACGGGCACGACAACGCTGAGGGCAGTTCACGAAGTTCCCAGGAAGCACCGTACTCCATGTTCGGCGATGAAACACCTCTTCATAAGGACAATATAAGGGTCACTGAGAAGAGGATGATTTAACGGGCTTAGAGGATGATTTAACGGGCCGATGCTTTCAATACCGCTCATGTATGTCTTATCAGGAGCTTACTCTCTCTTTCATAATAAACGATACCCGGACGAAGGAATAGAAATGCACGCGTCATAGCGAGAATAATACAACATTGTAATACTATCAAACGAAGTAAAGGAAAGGAAACTGTGGGAAATCATGTCCTGCGTTCAATTGAATCTCCACGGCCATATTGATATCACGACCACGTATCATGCCACTGTTCGGGGCTCCTTGGTGAGGCGCATCTGAGACGTGCAACAACAACTACTTGCAAACTTGTGACGTGCGACACGATCATCTCGTGCTACCGTAGAGCAAACGGCAGATGGATCTCTTCTTGATATCATTCGCTCCCACAATCAAATTCTACGTCATCCATGCACACGTTCAGTAATCTTCTTACAATGAACTGTCAGGAGGTCGACCCTATTAACAGATGCCCATATACCTCTATTTCATCTCGGCGAGAGCCTATAAAAACTACAGCAAGCCTTCCACTACTAAAAGATCGTATCCGTCGGTTTGCTGCCAATCACATCAGACACAAGACACCAGCCAGCACAACAGACTCCAGATAGCAATACATCCCATACATCATGCATGATCTCGATGTCGCAACGCAAACCCCCAAACCCCTGCACGAAGCGACTGCCGAACATGCGAGAGTGGAGAACTCCTCGCCGTCTTTCTTGCTTGGGCGGGCACGTTGCAGACCAAAAGGTGGGTCGTCGCATGAGGTGAGCGAGGAAAGCGGAGCTGCGAGATGACGATCCAGGGGTTCAAAGAAAATCACCTCGGCGGTCGCTTGCAGGTTACAACTGCGGGGTGTTGGTGGTGGTTCTAGGTAGGGTTCTAGGTCGCTGGTGGAGTTGCGCCACATGGGCGTCGGAGACATCTCCACCACGTCAATCTCCGCTAGGCCAAGGAGCGGCTAGAGATCAACGATGTTCCTTTTCTGGGTTGACAGCCCGGATCTATTGTAAGCCACGCTTTCAGGGATGGGAAGCTGCCATGATTAATGTTTCAGGTAGAGTTTGTGTATTCGATGGTGGGAGATACTGGGCGAGAAGACATCATGATAGTACAGGATCTGGACCCAGCATAGAATCTCTAATTACGGGCACGCACTGCCAACAAGAACGATTAATATTCATAATGCTATTCGTACACGTACCTGATACAGTCGGCTGGGTGTATTTGGGTTGTTGACAACATGTCTCAAACGAAAGACTAATCTTTTATATAACCTTACCTCTCTGGGAAACTCCCACACATAGAACCACCAGTCCTCTTCTCATCCCCAACATGGCTGCAGAGTGCCCCTGCCTCGAAAAAGTCGCGTCCTTCGCATTCGCAACCTGGATATTCTGGTTCGTCGCTGTGATAGCTCTTGCAGGACTAGTCGTCTCAGGACGAAGACGTGATGTCGAACTCTACACAAAGCTGCTACGAGCCGTTCGAGAAACAATAGAACAGACCGTAGCAACGCAGATGGGCCCGCGTCCCGCATCGCCGCCACCAGAATATTACGATCCTGATTCGATTGAGATGCGTGTGATCAATGTGCAGGATAGAGAGCGGCGCCATCGAGGTCAAAGTTTGCCGGATTTGCCTGCTCCGGTGCATCCAGTGCGGAGGTAGTATGGGGGATTTGCGCTGCGTAATGTGAGGTGGGAGTTGCGAGGAACAGGTTAGATATGATGTATGGAGGTCAATCACATTCATGAAAGTCTAACCGGATGGGTAAATGTGATGGCATGCTCAAGCAAACCACCATTGCTGCAAAAGTATAGGATTTTCATAAACTAGTGATCTGTATTTCAATAGCTTCATGATTCGAACTGTGATTGTCACATTCCTGAAGTCTTCTGCACCTCTCCAGGATTCATGTAGATCTGTTAAGAATGTGATGGCCTTGTTGGGTTATTGACCATCTGCGACATTTCCAATTAATACGAAACAGTATGGCATCAACTGGGCCCAGAGTACTGGTACAGCGCTACTCCGAAAAGCCATGTCTACTCGTACTTAACGGTTTAAACTACAGGCTCGCAGATCCCTGTGGGTCCGAGGTTGAGCACCGTATGCAGACCCAACGTAGCGTGAACGATTGTTAAATCAACCATTTGATATTGTGTATTTGAATTTCAGCAGCAAATCGGCATAAAAATGCAATCATGAGACGACTGAAGTTAGCAGAAGACCTTGAGTTTTGACCAACCTTAACTGTAAGCAAGATTCTTTTGATTCGTCGATCCGAACTTACAAAGCGATCGCGTTCCCATTGCGCTGATGAAAAATGAATAATGCAAACACGACAGGGCTGTCTCGTTACGGGCACGCATGCGAGTTTTGTATTCGTAAACATGGTGTAAGAAGCGTGAAGATCTGTTACTTGTACAACGAAAGTCACCCAATTCCGTCTTATCCGCTTTGGGCTTCAGCATTGATAGTGATCTACCAATTGCAACAGTAGAATGGTATTTACTGCGTTTAGACATTTTCAATATAAGGACATGAACATGCAGTAATTTCATTATTAAAGAGAAAACAATATGAGTGATCATTTCTGCAGTTGTCAATGTGTTTGGTGGTAAATGTTCTCAGTATACGAAGTACATTATCAAGATGATCTACCGTCACTCAGACAGTTCTTTTCTGTGAGATACAAACAAGAACTAAATAAGTACTTGATTCTTAAGCACCAATAATCATGCACGCGAAACCTATATCGAGCGCAGCAGGCAATTCTTTTCATGCATATTAATGACCATGATCCAGTTCGAATGCCCATCTCCATTTCCATCTCTCGTCAGTCCAAACGAAACATCACAACTCAAACAGCACCCCACGGCTTACCTTTCCCTGTAGGAAGCAGAAAATTGATTAATCCTCGCTTGCACTTCCCTGTGCATCCCTATCTCGTGTGCCGTGCCGAATTCTCCACCTGCGCATCATCCGCCAAACGGCATCTCCACCAATCAGCAGCCGTGAAACCGTCTTCCATGGTTCCACGTCAAGCCTCAACAGGTCCGTTCGCCCAGTCCGCGAGAAGAAATTGATCTGATCTGTCAAGCCACTTTTCCCACCCCAGCAGCCCCTTCGTTCGTTCATTCTGCTCTTTAACGAATCCCCCTGTCCTTCCCTCTCATAGTTATCGACAATCGACTCCATACCCTCCTTCGGCGCTTCGTTGCTTGCTTGTTGCTTGCTTGTTGCTTGCTTGTAATCCTCACTCTCTTCATCCTTACAACGCAGCGAAATCTTTTTCAAGAAAGCAAAGAAAAATGGGCTTCATCCTCTCCGTCATCGGTCTCGCCTACGCGCTGCTCTGTCTCGTTCTCCTGACGCTAAGTCGCTATGCGCCAGCCATCGAGAGGCAGGCCGGAGAGAAGAGATTCGACGCCCTAGGTCGCGAATATTAAACTGCACTGCATCTTCCAACGACAATAATATCCCAAGTGAGCTAGACAGCAAGAAAATCTCCGTTCATCACGCTTATTCTCATCTAGGCCCAAGACACACACAACACATCTACGTGCTATTTATTGGCTAGCGCTTTTCGACATCGTGGAATAGCAAACCTTGTTTCCATCAAGCTTCTAGGGTGCATAGCGCAAAACCTACCTGGAGGGACTATCTACATGTCATCCGTCATGTGGAGGGAGAGGGACGACGTCAACTTTCTACGATTTTCCTTTCCATCTTGCGATGTAAATCTTTTCTCTCAATGTAGCGCGTTTAGCGTCGACAGACTGTGTATACCCTTTTAATCACCATCGGTAGGAGGCTGTTGATTCTCACAGTTCTTCTACTCGTGCCTTGCGAGCATTTCAAGTACGAATCTTTTTACCGCTACTTTCGTTTGGAGATTGTTGCTGATAAGCATATACGAGTTATACGATTCGAATCAATCTAATGTTGTTCATATCAAGAAGTCAGCTCTCCTGGTATCAGACTGTACAGCGTTCTGACGCTGTTTGATCAAAGTACCGCACATTCACTGCTCTGATATAGACAGACGATAGCAACATCCACTACACATCCTCCCGGACACATCACCAAGACGAACGACCTCTAATGTACAATCACTCAACCCTAACCGGCCATCTTCCAACCCTCAAACCCCAACTCCAAGGCTCACAAACCATGTCGTCGATATCCTCTTCGAAAGACTGACCATCAACCCATATACCAACACTTCACTGACACAGTAAACAGAAGATTTCGGGACGTGAGATACATCTCTTCAGCAAAGTTCAAGGCCGTTCGAACACTCAAACGAAAAGAAATCGAGATGACCTGCCCTTCACATCCACCTCACCTCCCTACATCCTTTTCACTTCCACCCCCAAATCACCACCATGCCGTGCATTCACAACGAACGTAGCTCCCACGACAATCACCCCCAACCCAACAGTGCACTATGCATCCTATACAAACCCCATCCCCATTCCCCTCCCAACTCCCCTCCTCCCAACTCCCCATAACAACCTACGTACTGACACTCACGATGCCCTTCCACATCATATCCCACCACCTCCCCTTACCATGGCGACGACGAAAGCATTCAAAACTCCCCGACGAAGAATCCCTCACCCTCACACTAACGCCAGACGCCTCGTCTGAACCCGAGAAGCCCACCTCACGCCCTTCACCCCCTCTACCCCCTCCCCAGCCTCAAAAGCCCAGTACCCCTCGTACCCCAGAAACCGCGCCCCCTCATATCCCATCCACACCCCCCGTATCCCTCCCTTCCCCACCGCCAGCAGTTCACGAACCCACGCAACTCACCCTCCTAACACGCCTCCGCTTCTCTCGCCGCACGCCTAGTCCTCAGCCGCTGTCCTGGAGGAGACGAGACGACAGGGACGCGCACCTCTCGCGCGATGCGCCGCGGGAGATCTTCACACGGAGGTCGTTTGATGACCCGGGACTAAGAGATGCGTGGGCGAGGTCGGTGGAGAGGGAAAGGGTGATTTGTGAGGGGTGGGGGAGGGGTGTTGTGGGGATGGGGAGGGTGGAGGGGGAGAGGGTGGGAGCGGCGTTGAGGAGTGTTGGTTTAGGTGCTGTTGGTATTGGGGGTGATGGTGGGGAGAAGGGGAAAGGGAGAGAGGTTTAGAGAGGAGGGGGAGTTGGTTATGTAGTGTTTGTAAGGGACGTATGGGTAGTAGGGAGCATGGTTATAGGGACTTGATGTTCAGGAATAATGGTGCACGTCAATCACAGAAAAGAAGGCAATTGGTTAAGAGGTATCATAAGGAAATTCTTATTCTCGTTATATGTTATGTACAAAAAAGGATAATTTGATATCATGAGTGCAGTGCAGGCTTAAAGAACTTTTCCAGAATTTACAATTTCACGCCTTGCGGAGGCATTCAAGCATCGTCGTTGCCGAGATCGAAGAGCAGGAACTCGGCGGGCTTGTCGCCGACGCTCTCGATCTCAATCTTTCCAGGGCGTTGCGCGCCGGCGATGTATGCGCCATCACCCTCTCCGAGGACGGTGTCGCCGACCTTGATCTTCGCGCCGCCGTCCTTGGGTTGCGTGCGGCCGTTCATGACGACGTGGACGTAGACCTTCCTCTCGCCGTCGGCGACGAGGTCGTGCGTGACGGTCTTTCCTGGCGACAGGATGCTAGCGTCCATGCTGAGGTCTGCCTGGAGGCCGATGGAGTCCTTGCTGTCGGCCAGGCGGTCGGTGTACTCCATGATGCGGACGAGCTTGTCCTGCTTCTGCTCGTCGGTGAACTTCTTGGTCTCGTAGTGCGGCTTGAGGCCCCGCTTGTTGGGCTTGGCCCAGATCTGCAGGAAGTGCACCTCCGAGTCCCGGTTGCGGTTGTACTCGCTGTGTCGGATGCCCGTGCCGGCCGATGTGAACTGCACCTCCCCGCGCTTCAGGTTCTCGAGGTTGCCCATCGAGTCCTTGTGCTCGAGCACGCCGTTGACGATGTAGGAGAAGATGAGGAATTCCGAGTGCGAGTGGGTGCCGAAGCCGGTGCCGGCCTTGACGCGGTCCTCGTTGATGACGCGGAGGGGCCCGAAGGACTCATGGCGAGGGTCGTAGTAGGAGGCGAAGGAGAAGGTGTGGAAGGTGTAGAGCCAGTCGTGGTCGGCGTGGCCTCGAGCAGCCCAGGGGCGCTTTGTGATCTTGAGGGCTGGGGATGTGGTGGAAGACATGTTGCGGACTGTGTTGGAGCTGGCGAGAGCTTTGGAGAGGCTGGATCGGAAGGGAGCGAGTAGAGCCAGGGTGAAAGCTAGGAGTGCGACGAGAGTTGCTAGAGTTTTGGTGTTGAGGAAGGAGGAAGCTGTTGTGGTTGTAGTTGCTGTGTTTGTAGTAGACTGTTGGTTACTGAGAGTAGATGAGTTGCTGTTGTGGTCTGGCATCAAGAAAAGAAGAATTCTGGCAACGACGATGGGTCGAAGCCTCTTTATACAAGTCAGTTGCGAAGCTGTAGAGGGAGGGAGTTAGTGCGAGACAATGGTAGATGATTCGATTCGATGCTCAAGTAAGGTATGAATAATGCGATCCATTAGCTACTGAGGAGTTCTAAGAATACTGTGCGTTTGCGGTAGAGCGCTATGGTAGTGTGTAGTGTGTAGTGAATGGCATAGATGAGGTAGGTGTATGAGGTTGTTGCTTTGCAATGGTGAGTAATGGAGGCTTGACTGGCTTGACTTTGCGCCAGACGAGAGTGAAAAGCTGACAGAGCAATGACAACCCAACTCCTGCATCTCGATTGGTTACCCGCTAGCCCCAATCCACCAATCACGTCTCTGCATCTTCTCGGCTGCGGCATTATTATTAGCCTTGAGTCTACGTCATCCTCTTCCTCTCCTCCCTATTCCATTCTCTCCAATACGAGTCTGGATGACCTGACCTGACGACATTCACACTCTCCTACTGTTGTCTCTGTTAGCCTTGCCAGCCTTGCTTTCCACGCACGCTGTCAGACATTACAAACTGTGTATCAATCTATTCCACACCTAGCCCCTTTCTTCTAGTCCCCACCGTCTCATTCTGGACATCTGTCTTCCGCCAACCTCGTATCGATCGGATAGATGGCGTAGGCGTAGGCGTAAGGCTGAGAAAAATGCCATTCCCTCCCGCGAGCAACTATCCGGCCATCTCTGGGCAGACAAGTATGACGTGGAAAGATGTCTTTTCGACAACGACGTACCTGAACTAGCCACATCGTCACTATCTGATTCCGCACCAGAATCAATCAGGCCCAAATGCAAAAGCCACTGCCATTGATCTACGTCAATCGAACTCCAACAGGGTCTGCTGGGCGTTCAGGGTCTGGAGATGCTCCGTCTCACGACATGCGCTGTGTTACCCTGAGTTTTGACCTTGCTGTAGGTACAAGATCTACGCTATGACCCAGATCGTTGATCAAGCCACACAAGGCTGGGATTGTATATTCCCCAGCTTTGTATGTAAGCGTGCAATAATGTTCTGCCGATAGTTGGCGACGTATTAAAGTTATCGTCTTTATTACATGGAGGATGCGTTGCACATGCATGCTTCATCAACGGATCAGGATTATATTAACGAAGGTTACTCGATTGAGCTATTATCTTGCCAATCGACATGTATGAGCACGCAGCAACCCCTCTTTGATTTCTACTATTAATCTATGGTCTTCGTGATGCCAAAGAAATACCATCGCTGGATCTTCTCTTAATTCTAACCTGTTGGTTCATTTGAAGTGACAAGAGGCAGTAACAAATATTCAGCGAGGAGGATAAAGGGCAAACTGTTCAGAAAGACTTTTATTCTGATGCATGGCCAATCAATGGTATTCTACTGTTCCTAATAGAATTATCAGGACACAATTTTGCATATTTCGAACGCGACATCTCTGTCGCAGGTGTGTTATCTCATGATGGTAATGATTCATGTATAGCACGAATTTCGCTACATTTCCTCTACCAGACTCACCTCATTACATTCCGATCAAATCCTTACACCACTATCGTCTGATTTAAACATGTACAATTCTCCAAAATGAATTCATTGCTAATTTCAACAAAAGATAAATTGTATTTCACTCAATTGATAAGGTAACCCCTTCACCACTCTTTGGCGATACATTGGAATTGATATACCAGGGGATAGCAGTGACGTAATATTGAAAAGCGTAGGTACATACTCATGATAATTACAGGAACATCAGAGAACACTCGTTGTAGCTATGTAGTGTCATTACTTCCAATTCAAGTAAAGAATTCCACTCATAACATAAGGTGTACAATTGTTGCGCATCAAACAGTGTTCGTAGTTCATATCAGATCCAAATCTACCACCCGCGGAAGTGCCCCTCACACACCTCAATCGCGAGCCTCCAAACCCCCACTACTACCACCACCATTCACGACCACCATATCATTGCATTGCACGACACCCACAAAACATGGCAGAACCACCGCCCACCGTCCCCTTCGACGCCGACGCCTTCATACAAAAATGGTCACAATCCAACGGCGCGTACATCCCCTCGCCCGGAAAATCCTTCCGCCAATGCATCATCGAAGCATTCGACCTTCCCTCAGACGACAAGTGGGTGTACCGGGCGCAGGGCGAGACGACGCTGGACATAACGCAACGCGCCATTGACGCGAAGAGGAGGAATGGCATGCATAATTGGTATCACGACGAGGATGGGAAGCCGGTAGGTTAGTCAGTCTTCGCGTGTACATCTATCTCCCTGCACAGGCACTCCTTCATGGAACAATCAATCGTATTCCCTTCCGGACAAGAAGAAGAGAATGACAAAAAGAACTTCACTGACGCACCACGAAACCCAAAGATTGAGCCCCCGCACCCCGAACCATCGGAAATCACAGCCTACACCTCCCTCTTCCACCCCGACGTCTCCCTCCCGAAAGCCCTCAAAGCATTCAAAGCGAGCGCGAAGGCCAACACCATCCGCGCCCAAGTGTCCACACACCTCGAATCCAAACACCACAACAGCCTCACCTCCGCAGGGCTCCTCCCCACGAAGAAAAAGGAGCCGCGACAGCACGTAAACCCGTACCTCGACCTATGGGTCTACTCGTGCGAGGAACTGGAGTGGGCTGGTCCGATGTACGTCCATTCCCCAACCCCAATCTCAATTCACCACATACGAAACTAACCCTCCCCCTCCAGACCAACAACAACCTACACCAAACAATCCCACCACATCCTCCCGCACCTCTACCACCACTTCGGCTGCCTCGTCCCCACCTACACCGCCCTACACATCATCTCCAAACTCGCGCAGCCCCTCAAACCCTCCCTCCACCCCTCCGCAACCCCGATCCTCGACATCGGATCCGGAACGGGATACTGGACCTACATGCTGCGCACCTTCCTTCCCTCCACCCCAGTCGATGCGTCGTGGCGCACAAACACCGTCGTGGCGATCGACTCGGGCGCGTCAGCGTACCGTACGATGTGGATCGGGGATACGGTGCGGCAGGACGGCGCGGCGTACCTGCGCGCCCGGGAAGGTGGGAGAGGGTGTATACTCCTGCTTGTGTATCCGCAGGCTACGGGGGCGTTTACGGCGAGCGTGCTGAGGGCGTATGAGGGGGACGTCGTGGTGGTGGGGGGAACGCAGAATGGGAATGGGTTCACGGGTTTTACGGGGGAGAGCGTGGAGGAGTGGATGAGCAGGGAGAGGAGGGGGGAGTTTGAATTGGGGGTCAGGGTGCCGCTGCCGAGTTTTGCGGGGAAGGATGAGGCGTTGTGTGTTTTTGTTAGGAGGGGGAGTCGCTGGTCGTCGTCGGCGTAGTAGCATGAGTTCATATTCATATTCAGTTATAGACCACGATGGTATCAATATCGTTGGAGAGATCGTCAAGCAGGTGCATCCAGCACCATGCCTTATGTCATTTCATTTCATTTCATATCACATCTCTACCACTTCGCCTCCTTCTTCGCCTGGAACTCCTTCACCACCGCGACCACCCTGCCCAGCGCCGCCAACCACTCCTCCAACTTCTGCGTGACCTTCGCCTGATCATCCCCCAACTTCGCATAAAAGTCCTTCCTGTATGGCGTGGCCGACATGGCCGCGCTGAACAGCGGCTTCACGATGAACGAGTGGTGCGGCTTGAGCGTGTTGCCGTAGGCGTCGCGGAAGGAGTTCGAGAGCTCCTCGGCCGGGTTGGACACGTTGCGCTGGAGGGCCTGGGCCGTGAAGTCGAGACCGCGGATGAGCCACACGAGGCCTTCGGTTGCGGTGTGCTTTTTCTCGGCGAGTTCGTTGAGGACGAGGGATTGGAGGGTCGTGGAGAGGGTGGGGGCGGCGAGCTGGCGGTCGCGGATTTTCTATGGGGAGAGGGGTTAGGAGGGTTGTGATGGTTGGGGGAGGGATGGGGATGGGAGGTACCTTGATGTTGCCGGACATGTCGCTCTTGACGGGGGTGAAGGCGGCGGAGCCGAGGACGTCTGGTGGGTTGGTCAGTTTGGTTGTTCTTCTGGGGAGGGATTCTGGAATGATAGGAGGCATACCGAAGAGAGTGATCAAGCTCTCAGCAGCCTCGAGGAACTCGGTGGTGGAGACGGCATTGTCCTGGCTGGCGTCGACGGGGACATCGACGAAGCTCTTCTTGAGGGTGTCGAAGAAGGTTCCACCTGGGGGGAATGCAGCAGCCATTGTGATGATGTTGTGGGGGGAGGAAATGAGGTGGATGTGGTTGTTGTTAGTTGGTTGCAGAGAGGAAGATGAAGTTGAGGTTGAGGTTGAAGTTAAGGGTCTCAGGGACGGGACAAGTGTTGTCGGTATTGGCTTGTATGAGGTGGTTTTAAGTGGATCCCGTGTATCGGACTAGGTAGAGTCTGGATCTTTCCAATGGAGACGAGACGTAATTCCCGTGCTAGTAAACTGCTTATAAGTATCGAATACTCGTAATCCCTTAATGTATCCGTTTCAAGTGTTGAAGGCGGTGTGGAAAGCAGTCGTGGTCGTTGGCTACTGTGCCCTCTCTGTACTTACGAGTGAATGGTGGGGGCGTTTGGAGGGTTCCGCTTGGCGGCGGGGCAAGGGAATCGGCATCCCAAATTGCCTATTACGGAACTACAGCTTCGTATGGCATCAATTGACGAGATGTTCTTGGGATTGAAACCAATTGAGGGAGACGATGAACGTCGGAGCTAGAAGTATGAGCGTACAACTGATCCAATGTCATCTATTTTTAGAAGCGTATGTCATGACCTTTGTCCAATTAATAACTCCCCTTGACCCTGGATTGTGTTTAGAGATCAGATCCAACGATATATGCCGTCTTTCTTGACTTTAATAATATGATGGATATCGAAGCGTTCATCGATGCATTCTGCTACCATAGAACACACTGTACTCACAACCAAAACGAGCACCATCAGGTCTTCATCCATTTCATCCAGTGCTTATCCATTCGCAATTATCTTCCACTTCCGTGGATTACAACAATGAGTTCGTTAAATGGACGATTCCCTCACTGTTCTATCTTCCCTATCTTACACAAATGATTTATATATACAAATATGCGTTCAGTCATGGCTACCTAGATATATTGGGATACTCTTATATCCTAAACTATAGGTCTCTTCTGACCATGTACTGCTCAACCAGATTGTGGGTATCGTCTTAATGGTGCTCCCTGCTCTTAATGGTGGTAGTCTTCAATCTCAGTCTTTTCATGTGCCCCCAATTGAAGCATCGATGGCTTTCGTACTCGTAGCAGTAAGAGCATGTCACTGCTGAAGGCCCCTGGAAAACCGGACAGCTATCGTGCCATCTTCACCTCGGTGTCGTGACATCCCTCTGCACCCATTCGAACCGTTCCTCACCATAGCACGCAATCCTCTTCTCGACTTGCTTCCAATATCGTCCGCCTTCCTTTCATGACATGACATGATACCATCTCAACAAATCACTCCAAAAACGCCTCCGGCAACCTCCCATCCCCCGCCCTCCCCTCAACAACCCTACTCTCCCCCGCCCTATCCCCCCTCCCCGTCCTCTTATCCCCAACACCCACAAAACCCCTCCCCCACCCCCTCCAAACACCCACCGCTCTCCCATCAACCAGCGCCAGGCTCACGGGGCCGAAATCCCTAGAATCATAGCTCCGCCGCCAATTGTCGCCCTCCACCCACACATGTCCCGTCGGCACCTTCACGCCCTCCCATCCTCCCTCCTCTACCCTACCCCCCAGCTCGTCGTCGCTGGAGGAAGGTAGGAGAGGTGGCAAGCCGTCCGTGTACGAAAACACCCTCCGCCCCCTGGTAACAGGATCGTCTTCCCAGCTCCCGACCCCGCGCTTGGGGAACACGACGTCCCCCGCGACGCCGAGCACGCGCTTGATGCTGAGTTCCTCGGGCGCGTGCGGCTTGCGGAAGGTTATGACGTCCCCCCTGGAGACGCCAGAGGAGAAGGACGAGAGGCGGGATATGAGGACGACGTCGCGCTCGCCGCGGGCGTGGGCGTGCGGGGAGAGGGTGGGCGACATGGAGGCGCCGTTTACGATGTCGATGCTGAAGAGGTTGTCGCGGGTGAAGAGGAGGAGGGAGAGGGTTGTTAGGAGGGTTAGGGGGAGGTGGGTGTAATTGTATGAAGATGATGAGCTGGCGGTGGATGGTTTGCGCGGTGGTGGTTGTGGTGGGCGTTGGCGGGTCGAGGAGGCGTATGGCCGGCGGTGGCGGGGCAGGGTGAAGAGTTGTGGGCGGTGTATTCGGGGGGGCATTTTGTGGGTGGTGTTGTGGTGTTGTGATGTTGGGATGTCGCGATGTTTGATATCTTTTTGGAAGATGTTCCGACCACCAACGAATTATCTTTCCTCCTCCGGGAATCTAATGGCAAGAAGAGAACAATATGCAATGACACCACCTCTCACCAATCCCTCAAAAACATCAATTCACATCCGTTTCGATCTCTTCACAAACACAAGTCAATCAATTAAGTAACATCTCCCCTTCACGACCATCAACCGACCGTCTGAAGTTCATCCAAGCTACCCATATCCACACCAACCCATCCTAGCTAGCGTCGTTCAAAGCTCCCCCACAAGCCGGGTTTTCATCTGATAAGATTAGATGGATGAAATGTGACATCGTTCGTGAATCCATAGCGGGTGGGAAAGGATATGAGAAAAAGGAGTGAGGGAAGGGCAGAACTGTGTTTAGTATTTTTGTTTCGTGTCATATCGTGTGTTGTACACCGTAGACTTAGATCCTGACAGCCTCACTTCCTATACAAATTCACCATCACCATTAAAAACACAAAAACACTCAAGAGTAGATAGTAAGGTTTGTTGATTTATACAGTCAGTCAGTCAGTCATCTTTACTTCGATCGGCCTTTAACTTTAAAAATCGTGCTGTTTGATCGTCGTTCGGGAGTGTAGGCGGGGTAGGGTAGTGTACGTAGTCTAAGGGTGAGGAAAAGACGTGGGGAAATCTATCTATTTGAGGGCCTTGATGACGGCGTCGGCGTACTCGTAGGTCTTGGCCTTGCCGCCGAGGTCGCCGGTGATGGACTGTGAACAGGTGAGTTAGTATATGTCTTAGATGTGGATTGGGGGAAGGGGAGACGGGGGAGGCTTACCTTGCCCTCGGCGAGGACCTTGAAGATTGCGCTCTGGATGTTGGAGGCGTGGTCGTTGAGACCCATGTGCTGGAGCATCATGATGGAGGAGAGGAGGAGGGCGGTGGGGTTAGCGAGCTGCTTTCCGGCGATGTCGGGGGCAGAGCCGTGGACGGCCTCGAAGATCGAGCACTCGTCGCCGATGTTGCCGGAGGGGGTGAGGCCGAGGCCGCCGATGAGGCCCGCGCACATGTCGGACAGGATGTCGCCGTACAGGTTGGGCATGACGAGCACCTTGTCGTTGTAGGGGGTCGGGTCGGTGACCATCTTGAGGCAGGTGTTGTCGAGGAGCTCGGCGTCGAACTCGATGTCCGGGAAGTCCTTGGCGACGTCGCGGGCGGTGCTGAGGAAGAGACCGTCGGACATCTTCATGATGGTGGCCTTGTGCACGGCGCGGACCTTCTTGCGGCCGATGGACTGGGCGTGCTGGAAGGCGAAGCGGAGGACGCGCTCGGAGGCCTCGCGGGTGATGAGCTTGATGCTCTGGACGACGCCATCGACGACGACGTGCTCGATGCCGGAGTACTCGCCTTCGGTGTTCTCACGGATGAGCACGGTGTCGACGCCATCGTAGGGGGTCTTGTAGCCCTGGATGGACTGGCAGGGTCGGACGTTGGCGAAGAGGTTGAAGGTTCGGCGGAGGGTGAGGTTGAGAGAGACGTGGCCCTTGCCGACGGGGGTCTGTGGATATCGTTAGCGGGGGTTGTCGTTGTCGTCGCGGGGGCCGCATGTATATCTCTCAATTCAGAAAGACATATACACGATTGGGGTCGTCATACGGCGAGGGGTCCCTTGAGCGCAACGTAGTTCCTGGTGACACTGGCGATGGCCTCGTCGGGAATGACAGTCTTTCCGTTCTTCAATTGGGGGGTGACGTCGACCGACTCCCACTTGATGGGCACCTTTTCCACAGAAAAATCGTCAGCAATACATCCTCAATCCTTCGCATCGTTGTGAGGTTCTCATACATTGGCGGCGGAGTAGATGTCCTTGACGGACTGCGCGATTTCCGGTCCGATGCCGTCTCCCTCAATGAGGGTAACTGTGTATTTGCCCTGTATTCGATCTCCACGTCAGCCTTCTGATATTCGATTCCCTTCTCTTCCCAATCCTCTCGAGCGGACGAGCATTGGTGTTTCCCCTCTTATCATTCTGGTGGCTTACGTCGTTGCCCTTGGTTCCCTTGAACTTGGCGACCCTCTCGTGGGCAGCGGGAGCGGCGTAGTTTCGCGATTGAGACTGCCCGATAGTTAGCCAATGTGTCTCCTCCGTCTTGCTCCAATGCCATTGAGGCGTTCCCGAGCACGGCGAGACTTACCTGCGCGAGCGCGGGTGCCGCCCACCTGGAAGCTCCAGCATTCGCACGGTAGAGGCACTGCCGCGCCGGGGCGGCGAACGATCGAGCGGCCAGCATCTTTTTCCTTTTTCGAAAAACGATGGAAAAATCCCAATTAACTCAATGGTAAAGCTACGCGAACCGGTCGTAGCTTTTTTTGACGTTTGGGCGGGGGGAGAGAAGTGTGGACGGAGTAGCGGAGGTGGTGGAAAGGTTGGAAGGGAAGCGTAGAACAGAAAAAGCAAAGCTCTAACTACTCGTCTACTCTCTTCCTTCCGATCCAAGCAGGTTGCAGAATCAGATTACCGGCCGAGCGAGCTGTGCATGGGCCACGCCCGCCAAGCCCACGCTGTATCGTATGTAGTACTCGTACTGTGTACATAATTGCTTGCACTGTACCCTACCAACCTACTTGGTACAAGCTACTTCGTTACATGGGATAGTTAATACGATCTCTTAAGATACTTATGTGGGTGTGTAGTATCAGATGAGGTGGTATCACATGTCGTTCCCTTTACTATTCCATCATCCTACACCAAAGAAAAAAACTCTTCACTTTGATTTGGTTATATTGTTTCATCCCGCGGGCATTGCATGCATATATATGTATGCAATGCAGGTACCGCTTACTCTATCTACATATGTATTTAATTATTTTATTCTACAATAATAGTGCCTCATGCTCATCGTCTTCCGTAGCTGCAAACAAATGTAACAACTATTGCCGTCCCAACTGCCTTGGGTGCGCCGCTTTTTCTTTCATCCGCGGTCTTAACAGACCAAGTCAACCGGCACTAGGCCCGGATAGGAAGTCACCAAGCGCCCGAGCTAGGCTACTTGTCGATTTTCGTCCCGGGTATCACCGTGGCTATGAGTAGGTTAGGTTGCTACATATCCGTGTGTGGAAATGGAAAAGGGTATTGTGGGAGGATGGTGTTCGTGACGATAGAGGTATGATTGTATGATTGGGAGTTGAGAGTCGTTGCGTCGTCGAAGTTGGTCTTGCATATATCGTGCTTTTTGGTCGAAGGAAATAGGATGCCGTAGGATGACGTGGTGTCGTTTGGTGAAGATGCGCTGGATGATTGTGAATGGAAAAACGGAAAATGGAATATGAAATATGAAATGCAGTTTGGTCTCGGCTGGACTTTATATACGGATCAATGTCATGAACTCGTTGTCGTCGTTGTCTCGAAATGGTTTCAATATGAACATTCGCCCGCTCTTCAAACAGGCATCTCCACAGGCGGACTCGGCGTTGGGGCCATGAAAGCAAACTCAGGCGATCCAGGATTACTCCCATACACTGAACCCCAGCTCGCGATGCGAACAGTCGACGGCCTTGGACTCCTCGCGAGCATCGGCGTAGAGACCGCAACCGCCGTCGCCGCCGGCGTGTTGTTGCCATGATTATTGAAGATGGGGAAATCGGCGACCCAGATCCTCTCGTGGCGCATGGGACTCTCGTTTAAGATGAGGCCATCTGGGAACTTGGATGGCAGGTACTGCGGCGTGAAGCCCTTCCATAGTTTGGCGCGGCGGTAGTGGAGTGCCTCGGGGGAGCGTCGCCATTTCCAGCGCTGGTATAGGAAGGCGGTGATGGCGGTGATGAGGATGATGGATAGCACACCGACTGCTATGCCGACGCCCATGGCGGCTGACATGGAGAGAACAGGCTTGGATTCCAGGTTGTGGGCCTCTGTGGTCGGTGATAACAAGCCGGTGGTGAGTGAAGGGCTACTTGTTATGGACGATGTAGGAAGGTTTGACGCAGTGAGGGATCGATGTGAGATGGCCGTGGATGAGGGGGAATTCGAGGCTGATGCAGTTAGAGTAGCTGTCTGAGACGACGGAGCGTTCACTGTCGAGAAGGCAGAGTCATCGATATCATCCAAGCGTACAAAAGATATTGCCTGTCCCGGTTGTGGCTGTATGATATCTTTATTCATATGGACTCCCGAGGGATCTGATAGATCAAGGTGGTATCCGGCACCGTCCTCCACATTGCTAAAATGAAATGTCCCATCGCCCCATGGTTCAATCCTCCAGAGCATCGATAGATTCGTTGAGTTCGAGATCCATGCTTTTATCTGCTTTTCTGAAGTCATTTGCTTGGCCGTGCCTAAATATCCGCTTGGTCCTGAAGCTTTGGTCCGGAGCATAAAAACGGATGATGCTACTGGGTATAGTTGCCACTGCTGTGTGGGGAGATTGTTATCAGATTTGGCAGACGAAACGATCCCTTCGCCTCCAGCTCCGTGGTTTGTACCGGTCATGGACTTTTGAGACTTGATAGAGGCTGCTGAGGAGATGCGATACCAGCTATTCGTGCGGAAATCCATGGCGGCAAAGCAGAACAACAACGAAAAACAGAGAGAGACATTAACGACAGACTGGGATAGAGCGGAAGGAGAGGCACAAAAGAGTGAGGTACATTGCTGTTAACCATGATGTTCGTGCTGCGCCGTCCTTTAAGCGCCAATTTGCACAGCTCTGATATTGCAGCATCAATCTGTCCTACGACGAATGAGGACGGTTCGACTAGTCATTTAAAGAGGCGTTGGAGGCTGTTACGTCCTAGGCACAGCTGCGGATGCAGCAGCATCTTTCCTGGATGGCGTTTTAAGAACACTGCAGGTGTAGAGTTTGAGTAGAATAGTAATTAGAGGCGAGGGGATGCTGCGATTCGTACGATATATTGACAGTTGGCATTGTCGTGTGGAGTGGATTCCTTTAAGACTTCCCTATTTGATGGGGAGTTGGAGGCTTCGTTGTTCTATGCAAGCACTCGTTAGTGTAGGCGGTTAAAGAACGCCACATAAGGGCGGCCCCCAACTTCTGATATGTTCAGAATCGACCGCGAACAAATTCCCCTGGAAATGAAAATGTATGAATAGCTCTTGAATGAGATCCTCTCATGTGGATATAATTTCGGGGTGCTCGTTCGAATGGTACGGAGTACAAGTATGTTCCTAATGGAGCAAGATATGTCACGGCCAATCCAGATCGATCGAAAGATTTAATTCGCAAGAGGAACTCTAATGCGTTGGCCATACGCCGCAATCCAATGCTGGGCCTAGGCTGGGAAGGGCCATTGGTGAAACGCTATACGGGTGGTCTGTATGCCTCGCGGTGAAGGGTAGAGCAGTTGTCGTTCCTGGACGGCAACAGTCGATAGAACCTACTCCGTACTATGATAGATCCTGTGGACAAGGCGCATTTCAGGGTACATTTTTGGTATTTGGTCTGTATAGAGTTAGTTTGACACCTATTCGTTAGCATTGCAAGAAGCGTCATAAAGCAATATTCTGATTGCCGCATCACTCCATCTGTCGCGATGGGTTAGGCACCTGTGTGTGGTTGTTGCGAATTGGGAGGCCCTGGTTTTACGTGGAAGAGTAAGAGAGATGTTAGAATCCGAAATCTTGTAAATGAACTCTGGACGTCGGGCCCATGAAATGTCCAGTAGCTAGTATTTGTTCATCCAACTCGTGCAACGAACTATTGGCTGCTTTTGCTCAGCCGTTAGTACCTGTTTTACGACTCTAATAAAAGTGGTGAGAGCCGACAATGCGATGCATTGTTTTGCGGTAGGTTTATTGACTTCTCATAGGTGCGGGCGTAATGGAAATTCAATGAAAGCCCATGTTGCACAGCATGGCAAATCCAATAACCACGGGTTATTGAGTGACGCGCGACGCGTAGGTAAACAAGGGAAAAACACTGCAGGCTCCTTAACAGTTGCGTTCACAGGCTGGCGAAACATCCGACGTGGATGACGTATATTTGGAGGTGGGCGCACGAGTAGATTGCACACAGCACATGCAGTGATGTCAAGAGTAGTTCATCTTCATTAGAGAAGCCGTGATAGCCGTAGCGGTGGCCGAGGAGACCAGCAGTGTTGGCAATTCGAATGTGTAATCACGATACAACCAGGACCATGCGCAATATTCAGACTTGAAACAACAATACAAAACTTGCTCCCTTCAAGTCCAATTTATGACGACGTGAGGAAAAGCGTGACCGCAGGAGTTAATGGAATTACGACGGCGGCAGAAGGGACGAAAATCCTCTTGTGGAAATGGCGAATGAAGTCGAAACTCGAAAGATAATGGACCCGAGGCCTAGCCACGGCATCTTGGAAGAATCGGCACCCCAGCAGGGAATGCTTTTGCAGGGCTGACGCCACATGGAAGCACTACGAGCCTTGGCTAAAATGCCGTGGACCTCATCCTCACAAAGCCCAATGTTACCTCGTACCTACGACGTTCTTTCGTTCGCCTGGGCAACCACGCTGCAAGCTGGGAGTTAGCTTTAGTAGTCGGGTTGGCGATGTAAAGTTTGTCCCTAAGCAATTGAGGTTATGCAAGCTTTTAGTTCACTCGCCAGCATCTTGCTTGTTCGACTGAAGAGAGTCCCTTGAACGTGGGTTTTCAGGCCGTCCAGGGCATCTCACGTTCAGGGCAACCCAGGGGACCTGAATGCTTAGCCATGATAATTGAAGACGTATTTTATCAATAGCACAATAGGTACAGTGGCTACGCATGCGATCGCATGGTCCGGTAGCGGCTGTTTCCTCCGACTCCACATTGGTTAGCATACGGCATCAGCTGCACGGTGCACCTTGCTCCACACTCTCTGGCCGTGACATCATAACGATGGATGTCTGCGTGAACGGCCGTGATACGAACGAGGGTGCGTCGCAGGGTGCATGGGCGATTCGTGGAAATTTGCATTGTGCCTCGACCCAAAACGGGGCATTATTGTTAGAGAAGGTCTTGGAAAAAAGCAGGTTGGCGGAAACGAAATGGTGCGTGCGGAATCTGATGGGTTCGATTTATTTGATGAGATGAGGGACGATCGATTCGGGGAGCAGTGGTCAATAGACCTAGAGTGAATCAGGATGAAGACGGAAGAGCACCAGCTGTTTCAGAGCCAAAATCTACAAGGATGCATCCGCGGCGGAGTGTGAATGGCTGAATGGGTGAATGCAACGACTGGTGGCATGCCTACTTTCGGCAATTCGAGCCAGCGCCAGTGAGAGAGCAGGGCACAGAGCTGATCCCGAAAGCGAAACAGGCTCAACCACGCAATCATTGTCTGACATGGCGTGGCTCGAGGCGAAGGTTAATGGCAGTGCGGATGGGACAAATTTGAGATTCGCATGAGCAATTGATTGATTACGACGCCGAGTGGATGCTCGATTAGGCGTCAGCGAGGCTCTGCTCTCGTAGTGGGGACTGTCGAAGCTCGCGGATGTGGTTCCTCGTAGCTAATTGTGATGTACCTTCCTCATTACTCGTAGGTAGACGGCGGTGGCCGTCTGCTACAGTATAGCTATGAGTAGCTAAGTTGAACGTGCAAGTCGAGATCAGTCTGGTCAATAATGAAATGGGATGATGGGATATTTGCCTCCACTGTTGGGAGGTCGTCCCTGCGCCAGACCCGGGTATCAGCAAACAGGACAAAGGAACAAGGTCGAACAAGGCGAGCCATGCTAGTGACGAGGTGTGGAGGAGGCCGCCTGTCAGCGTTCGCGGCATATTGGCCCAGAGGCATGTTTCGTCATGATGAGACCTTGGATGAGGTGAGGTTAGCGGGGGAGGGAGCCGGGGAGGAGGGAGGTAGGGGATAGGAATAGAAGTCGGCCCATGGAAGCCACAGAGGCGCGGCGCCAGGCGATCCCCCAGACGAAGCTTTCGGAAGTAGACTTGGGGCGTGGACGAAGACGTGGATGTGGACGTGGACGTGGGAGGTTGGAGGTAGACAAAGTGGTGGTAGTGTTCTGAAGAGGTGATGGGATAGGATAAGGTAGAGTATTAGCGGAGGGAGCTTCCCCACAAAAAGGTAAGAGGCAGAGAGAAAGCGGATAAGCAAGGCACCGGAGGATTGAGGTGCGCCACCGAGTTGCTCACTGCATTTGGCTGGCGCATCTACGAGTAGGTGTGACGGTGTTTTCTTTACAAAGTATGTTGCACAGGCAAAGCGCCATACAGCGCATTAGAGAGTAAAGTTAGAAGTTGTCGTAATGGAGATGACCGGATTGGGACAAGAATGGAGGCGAGTGGCGGCAGGGCTTGGCATTAGTGGTACGTAAGAGGGAGGAATGCATTGGGCGAGGTTGGGGTTGCCATGGATGGGCGAGGTATCCAATTATGGCTGGCTGATGCAGGTGGTGGTTGAAAGGATTGTGTATTTTTGGATGAGAAAAGGATGATCGAAAAGGTGAATCAAACAATTGGATGAATGCGGGCGAATTGGATGTTGTAGGTGGTGGTACTGTATTGGTACGAGCAAAGTAAGGTACAGTAGGTTGTGTGAGGTGAGGTGAAGCAGGAGGATCGAGATTATCCCGGCTATGGCGGGCGGGGGGCGGGGGCGATTCAACGTCTAGTCATTGCGTTAATGGGTAATCGAATTGGTCGATCGAAAACTGGGCAGAACAGGAACAAGGCAGGGCAGGACAAAATGCATAATAGTGAAAGGAATTGAAAGAGGAAAAGAAGGCAAATTGAAACATCGTAATTTAATGATGCAAGACGGTGACAGTGAGATGACGCTCCACTCCGTACTAATCAACACAACAATTAATAGAGGCAAGGAATATAACTTGTTATTCTTATTATTATTCACTCCCTTACGCAATCCATACATACGAAGAACTCGGTAGTTAATTACTGTTTCTGTTTCTGTGACAATTACGAATGGGTGCTGAGTGGAAGGCCATTCAGATGCACATAATGTATGCCGTAAAGAGAGTATGAATGCATGCAATATCGATTTCGAAACCAATTGCCATGCCTTGCTACTCGTATGCAATGCAATGCGATGTGCATCTTCATCGTCACTCCGCACCATTATTCATTATTCAGAACTATTCCTGGCTATCCAGAGATCGACATAACACAGCACAGCACAGCCAAGCACAGCCAACATTGTCGTAGCCGCGCCGTACATACACAGTAAGTAAGTACAGTAAGGAATTAGCTACCCGTACCGTAGTCAGACAATGCCATACAGCGAATTAGCAAAAGCAATCCGGAAACGGGGGTTGTAAATCCCGTTGCGAAGTGGTTTGTTGGTTTACTACCAGCCAAGGGACCCAAACAAACAATCCATCAAAGCTCCACAAGCATGCTCCAGCCGCCACTCCGGTCCCGTCGTCCCATCTCCCATCCCCCATCCCCATTTCCATACCATTATTCATTCATCCCAGCCGTTCGACTAAATCTCCTAGTCGCCTAGCCATCATGTCTAGTCTATTCTCAGCCCATGCCATGCCTAGAACGAATGCCTGCAAGTAAACGTAGTGGTGGTGCCGGCATCTCACCTAGTGTGGGCATGCATGGCCATGGCTCTCCTCTGTTCCAAGGAAGGCGAAGGCGATGAAAGGTGAAGCTGTTGCTGTGAGGTAGTGTAGTAGTGTGAACCCAGAAGCTGTTACCAGCAAGATCATCCACCCAATTACGTCGACGGGGGTAGGAACGGAACGGTAGCTGGTACTACCCTCCTACATCCTACATCCTACATATAAGACCTCTCCCTCCCTACCCAAGTCCAATCCCTTTCTCTTCTCCACTCAACCAATCCACAATCACTCAGTCCATCAAGCTCAATTGACCGTCGACGACCTTTCAACCAACTCAATCACTACTACTGTACGTTCGTCCCACCTTACTCCCATTCGATCCCGCGAATATCAGAACATTCACTCCCTCGCGACCACCACCTTCTTGTCGCCTACCTCATCTATTTCCACCTCTTTTATTGATTGAACATATCAACTAACATCAAATCTACCAGTTTAGTTCAATCAACCAAAACAAACACCTTCAACATGCGTTTCTCCACCGTCATCGCCGCTACCCTCGCCAGCACCGTCGCTGCTCAGGATGTCTCCTCGCTCCTCTCCAGCATCCAGGGAGGTGCCTCTTCCGTCCTCTCTGAGGTGACCGCTGCTCCTTCCTCCATCATCAGCGACATCCAGTCCGGACTCTCCTCGGTCCTCTCCAACTCCGACCTCCAGTCTGTCATCAGCTCGGTTTCTGGCGACCTCTCCTCGATTGAGTCTTCCATCCAGTCCGAGATCGCCACCGTCACCGACAGCAGTGCTCTCGCCTCTGCCTCTTCCGCAATCAGCTCTGCACGCAGCAGTGCCGCCAGCGCAGCCAGCAGTGCTGCCGGTAGCGCCACCGCCGGCAGCTCTTCTCCCGGCGTTGCCGCTCCCACTGCCGTCCCGGCCCTCGCTGCCATCGGTGGTGGTCTCCTCGCCCTCGGTGGTCTCTTGTAAACTCTTTAATAGCGACCTCACCACTCGCGCATCCAGTGTACCATCAGCATCTCGTCCGACAGTATGTTTCGAACTTGCTCGATGGAACGGAAAAGCAGCTTTTCTTAATCAACTAGACATGCCTCGTCTCCGACCGCATCGACCGGGGACCGTGGCTTTGTGTAACTCTGGATTTCTTCATCGGTATTCACGGGCATAACAATTCTGGGTGTTTAGGCTGGGTCTGTTTTTTTTGAGTTAAGCAACACGACATAACAACAATTATTGTACCAACCTGTAGCCCCTGCATCGCGCGAGAGCGCGTGAGCGGCACGTGGTGGTCAGCGGGTGTAATAATTTCAGCAGATATTCCCCAGATTACATGTAATAGTCCAAGTCAATTGAGCTTGTTCACCCTTCACCATTCGTCCCAGTTCGCACGTCGTCGTGATGTCTTTCATAACTCCGCTTCACAGCAGGTAATCTCCGGACGTCGGTCCCTGCACGTCCATCGTCCACCCACCAGCCACCCAGCCATGCAGCATCAACCACTCCCAAAGACTACTCCTCGAAATACCTCAAAAAAGGAACAAAGAAAACTCAAACCCAACGTGAAACGTAAGAACAGAGCTGAAAACAACACTACTCCCCCTCTCTCCTCTCTCCTCACAGAAGCTGACGCGGCCCTTCTGACGTCACTCTTACCCGCCAGTGCCCGCCTAACTTCATCCGAGGAGCTTGGGGATTGCTTGTTTTGGGTGATGGGGGCGCTAGTACGTATGCGGTGGGTATGTGTAGACATACTGTCTACATAGCTGTGCAAATATATGATTGAATATAGGGGATTGCATAGAGGAAGGAGTTGCATTG
>NW_022983478.1:258312-267678 GCF_010015735.1 Aaosphaeria arxii CBS 175.79
TAGATGTAATGATAACCTACACCAGCACACCGTCCGATGATACCTCGTCGTACATTCTTTGAGTACAAAGTTGCCGTTTATTCTACTTATTCATCTCTTGCGTGTCTGTCTGTGTCAATAATACATTGCGTTGATACAAGCGAGGAGAAGAGGAAAAAAAGTCCGTCATTTTTCTTCCAGCGAAATGGTTGGGGATACCACTTGAGATGTGAGGTTCATAGAGCAGGAGTTGGTCGATGAATTCGGGGGTCTATGGCTATGGTGATGTTGGGTTTAATTGCAGTGTATAGGTAGATGGGTTTGGGTGTGATATATGCTGTTTGGGGGGTGGGATGCTGGTGATGCTGGTGTGTCTGTAGTGATATGGTGGGTTTAGACAAGGGGAGAGAGATTGGGGATGTGTTTGATTTTTGAGGCTTAAGAGGCGTATGGATGTATGGTACATTGCGTGAATGAGTGGGAGGATTGTGTCGGTCTTTGGAGGGTTGGTGAGTGGGTAGAGGAGAGTTGGTGTGTTGTGAAGAATGTATGATCGATGTTGTGAACACAGATCAGTGCTTTTGGCTCATGGATTTTCATTTTGGGCATCTACCTATGTTTGCGGGTCCAATGTGCATAAATATGAGAATCATGACAGTCAGAGATGAATGTGATTCTGCGGGTACCCGTATCAAATACCGTACGGGGTGGAGATTATTATTTCGTGGTATCATTCATCGTGTCCAAACAATTTATGTACAATCAAACAATTCTTCACGCTATCGAGTAACCTTGAACCTCTCACGTTCAGCACGCTCCGAATCGTCCATAACTCCAGCGTTACCACTTGGCCGAGACGGATCGTCCTTGACCGGCACGCAGTTGAGGAACGGATACCTCGCCGAGACGTTCGATCCCCACGTCCAGTTCGACACCTGTCGGATGTGCTGCTCGAACTGCGGGTTGAGTCCTAGCTCTGATTTCGATCTTGCGGTGAAGATGGACGCCGGGTCGTCGTGCGGCCAGTTGACGGACAGGGATGCGTTGGAGAGTTCGCGGAGGTCGTAGAACTCCGTCCAGTCCATTGTTGTGATGATGCTTTGTCGGGCTTCTGGCCTGCTTGTTGAGTTAGCGATATTGACAATAGGACGCGGAGGTGAGACGGGAGACATACCACACCATCACGTCGATCCACACCGGGTGTGGGATTGTCAGTTGCGATTCCACTGGCCGCAGAAACTCGGGTATCGCTTCGTAGTTCTGCTTGTTGGGCGATATTAACCACCGCAAGTACGTGCAGATGAGGTACATGGCAGCGACCTTCTCTGTGATCCTCGGCAGCCGCATGGTTATCCGTCCATGCTGGCCGATAGCGTTGGAGATGGAGTTGTTGGTGCTCTCCTGCTCGGGGTTGAGCAGCGACTTGATGCTGGGGAACGATGGTCCTGTGAGCTCGGGGATCGGTCCGGTGTGTTGCTCCCGCTGCCGGGTCGTTCGTATTAGGTCTAGGATAACTTCGTCCAGTCGACATGTTGCGTTGACGTGTAGAGGTAGTCTTTCCCATATTGGTCGTGTTGGAGAGTTGGCGTCTGTGATCTGTATGTCGGCCGTTTGTGATACCCAGGTGCTCGCGTCGCCCTCGGGTGGGAATGGATCCAGAGACAATGAGAACCCGCTCATTGAAGACGGATCGCTTGCTAGGTTATGTTAATCGTCGCTCTCGTAAATATAGCTTCATCATTCCACTTACGAAAGCCACCCGGCCAGAAGTTGAAGGGCGACTCGCCGCCGGTTGAGAACGGTAGGTCTATTGTGAATCCAGTGCCTTCATGTGTGATGTTGAAGCCAGTCACGTTCCCATCCGATGATGCCCCTGCGGAGGAAACACTGGCTAGGTGTGATGCATCCTGTCCGGGCTCTGCGCACGGCGAAGACACATTCACGATTGGCGAATGGTCGCCATTTGCCGAGGGTGCTGCAGTCGTTGACGGGGCAGGCGTCGGTATACCCGCCGGCAGAGCTGATGCTGCATCTATCAGGCGTAGCGATGTACGAGCAGAGTCGATCGCCTGCCGCAGAGAGACCTCACTGCATTCCAGCTGTTTGACTCTTTCTTCCGACTGGGCGAGTCGTTTCTTGAGATCCCCAACCTCTTCTTCAAGTTCTTGAATGCGGCTCTTCTTTCGAGCTCTAGTCTTCGTCAGCCTGGTGCACAATACATCACACGACTGCTGGCCCTGGGCAGGAGAAAAACAAACCTCGAAGCTCTCTGGTTCACACGGTCGAGTGCTCGTTTCCGGTAGAGTTGCTCTGTGGTCAAATTGGCAACGGACCGCTCCATCGTGACAGTGCAGCAAGTAAAACTGGAGATGCAGGGCGCGCGGCGGGCGCTCTGCATGCTTTGAAGGGGAGCCGTTGGAGATCCATGAGGGGCGGGAATGTCTGGCGTGTTCGGGGAGGGAGATGGCGTAGTTGGTGGATGGCTCAAGAATGGCAAGGATGGGTCAGGATGGTCGGGATGGGAGGGCGAGAGATGAAGTCGTTTTCAGGGTAGTTCATCACGCCAATCTACTCTGATAGGGCGCATCTACGTGACGCTGCATTCGTGCTAAACCACTTCAAGACGCGGATGAAGCGCCAAGCATCACGAAATACTTCATCCGATTCACATCATTCGTGTCCGACTCCAGTCCAGATTAGGTATAGTCAGCAACTCCAGACCTGCAAATCTGACTCTCTCGTGGAATTCTAACGACATGTGGAGATATATACCGATATTTCTTCGATCATCCTGTCGGTTAGCTGATTTTTCAGTCTGCATGAGTGGTTTTTTGAATTGTTCTAGAGACATGCAAGTTGATCACAGGCCGGAACTGCCGGACTGACTTGATCTGCTTTTCTTTATTAACTATCATGTTTCCCAATTTTGAGACTTGCATTCCAAAGCCAATTCACAAGTCAATGCTTGAGAGCGACATTCGGTGAGCTTGTGTGTAACTCAGAATGTTCGTTACATCTGTTTGTACCACCCTGCTGCTCCTCGCTTTGGGGGCAACAGCAAAGAAGCCCAATATCCTCTTCATCTTAACCGACGATCAAGATTGGCACATGCAATCACTGGTAAGCCGAATTGAATACTCAAAGAAAGCATTAGTTACTCATATTTCATCCAGGAACATATGCCATTTCTGCAGAAGTACCTGGTCCAAGAAGGCACATTGTACACAAACCACTACTGCACAGTAGCCATATGCTGCCCCTCAAGAGTAAACCTCTGGACCGGCCGAGCAGCACATAATACCAATGTGACCGACGTATTCCCTCCATATGGTAAGTTCTATAGTTTCGAATCAAATCTATCTCAGTTTCTGATTAGAAGTAGGCGGTTATCCAAAGATTGTTCATGAAGGAATCAACTCAAATTACTTGCCGATATGGATGCAAGATTCGGGATATAACACCTACTACACTGGCAAGCTCTGGAACGCCCATACTGTTGACAATTACAATGCCCCGTACGCTGGCGGATACAATGGATCCGACTTCATCCTTGATCCCTACACGTATGAGTACTACAATGCCTGGATGTCGCGCAACGGACAGGCACCCGTCAGCTACAAAGGCCAATACTCCCCCGACATCACCGCCGAGAAAGCTTATGGCTTCCTTGAAGAAGCTACCCAGCACAAAGAGCCATGGTTCCTTACAGTGGCTCCAATTGCTCCCCACAGCAACGTCAAGCTCGAGCCGATTGACGCGGTCGATATGGATGCGCCAAAGTATGCTAAACGGCATGCTCATTTGTTCAAGGACTACCGTATTCCTCGCGACGCGAACTTCAACCCCGAAAAGGTAGGCTCCTTGAATCTAATTAATTGATAACCCGGGAAGTTGATGAGAACTAGCAAGGTGGAGTTGCCTGGGTGAAAACCTTGCCACGCTTGAACGACACAGTCATCGAATACAACGATGAATTCCAGCGATCGCGCCTTCGGGCTCTCCAGTCAGTCGACGAGATGATTGAGAAATTGATCAAGACGCTCGAAGAGAAGAACCTGCTGGAGGATACGTATATCTTCTTCACAACTGATAATGGTTACCACATCAGTCAGCATCGTATGCATCCTGGCAAAGAATGCGGGTTCGACACCGATATTCACATCCCACTGATCATCCGAGGCCCTGGAATTGCCAGAAACCGAATCAGCGATGCTGTTACAAGCCACACTGAGTAAGACTACTCCATTCAAGTCGCAGCCTTCGATCACTAACTCCTACAAAGCCTATCCCCAACCATCCTGAAGCTCGCCGGCCAAACCCGGGAAGATTTCGACGGCACCCCCATTCCTGTATACGAACAAGAAGTCCTAGCCGCCAACAACAACCGAAACAGTCGCCACGAGCACGTCAACATCGAATTCTGGGGCATGGCGATTCCAGAAGGCCAATACGCCCACTACGACGGCGGGCCATCAGACGGCAATGGTCTTTACAAAGACGCCACGCGGAACAACACTTACAAGGGCCTTCGACTTATCGGAGAGGACTACAGTATCTACTATTCCGTCTGGTGCACCGGTGATCGAGAGTACTATGATGTCGCGCTCGACCCGGGACAGCTCGATAATTACTTCGATGCTGAAGCCGAAGCGACACGGCGTGGGTACTCGATCGCTGGTCGGTCGTTTGAGGAGGTGGTTAATAGGCTTGATGCGCTGATGTTGGTGCTCAAGTCTTGCAAGGGTAGGGATTGCGTCGAACCGTGGAGTGTGTTGCATCCTGGAGGTAATGTCAAGACGCTGAAGGATGCTTTGGCGAAGACTTTTGATGCTTTCTACGAGGAGCAGCCAAAGGTGTCGTTTGACTCGTGCGAATTGGGGTATATTAAGGAACTGGAAGGTCCACAGATACCAAATGTTTATGACGATGGTGAAGAGAGATTGGAATTGCGAGGGCAGCCGAGTTTCAAGTACCAAGGGCACTGGTCACTGTTTACATGAGTCTTGATGGCTCTGAACCCGCCTGGAGGGTTAACATTCCGCGAAAAACTGGTTATCCTATTCACGTCAATTCTAGAGAGGAAAAAATGCATCTAGGATCTTCAGATGAAATGTTGGATGATTTATGATCATGTTACAGCAGCATTCTGAGAACAGACATCGAGTTACTCGCTTGAATCTTCAATAGAAGAATATCTACGAAGTAAAAAGATGTACACGACTTTGCGATGAGTAATAATTAAGTGTCTATGAATACCTTCATTACATTTCTTCACACACCTAGCGACCGGTCTCACATTCAAACCCTAAAGGCACAAGAGAGGCGCAGTCAATATCGAGATCACTAATAGCCGGTATCTCTGATTCGTTCTGACAACCTATCATCTCTCTTGATGTCCCGTTGCTGACACCGAAGGATTGTACTCTATTTTCTTCGCACGATATAGGTAAACAGAAACTCAGTCGCACCTGCTCACGTTCGCCGCATTAAGGCACAAGTACTACGCCCCACACGATTGTTCAACTATACACCCGAAATTGAATTCCTGTAATACAAGTAGCATAGAGACCCCGATTGTAGATAGGCTTTCTATCTTCCTTGTTCTCTTGTTGCGTAGAACTGCTGCTCAACCGCACGGTCGGATACTCCCATCTTCAACATGCATCCTCTGATCCACCTCCTCATAGAAATTGCTACAACCTGCGGTGTAGTCGGCTTTACGGAACCGAAGTCTTTCGCGAGGAAAGCAGGTCTTGCAGTGGTAGTCTGGTGTGTTTGGCGATGTATTCCGCAGTGCATGTCTGCAATGGTACGAACGCCTTGGGCAGCACTCCTCGGTGGTTATGCTGCCACGTACCTCTATCATTATCTCGATGTGGCGCTTATAAGCCAGTAGGATTTCGAACAAGCAGCACCCGTCGGAATGTTCGCGAGGGCTCCCAGTGGGCAAACCCGTGCTAAAGATGATAATGAAAACAATTCGATATGGAAACGACTATCGTTTGGGGTTAAAGTTACCAGCTCTTTTAGATTCATCGGCACGCCCTACCAAGTTAAGAATGTTCCTCCAGCGATCACAACGGAACGGCGACATTTTCTCCTCCGGACATCACTTGTTATCATAGCTTCTTACATCATTATTGACGCCATCAGCTCTAGCAACGACCCAGACATCGCGTCCAAGTATCTCATGCCTGAAAACATCAAGATACTAGCTCGATTGAACGAGGTCACCATGGAGGAGTTGATTATACGCGCATGCACTACCATAGCGAGCTGCATTGGTCTCAATTGCGTACAAGGGGGAATTTATCATTTATTTGCGCTTGTAGCTGTTAGCTTGCGCATTTCCCTTCCGGAAGATTGGCCACCGTTCTATGGATCTATATCTCAAGCGTGGACGATACGAAGGTTTTGGAAGTTCGTCTACCAGCTGTCCCTATGTTATGATGATGCAGAGCGCTGACGGAATTATAGCAAGTTCTGGCACCAGATGAACGCTAGGAAGTATGCCTCGCTATCTCACTTCGTCGTCTACAAGGTGCTCAACCTACAACGCGGCAGCAAATCTGCAAGAATCCTACTCGTGCTCACTGCGTTCCTGACATCGGGCTTCATGCATCTGCTAATAGACATCTCGGCGGGAATCCCTGTTCAGAGATCTGGAGCCATCAATTTCTTCAGCGCACAGGCGCTGGGCATTCTGTTCGAGGATGCGATCATAACAGTGTACGGCGCATCGAGCAAGAGGATTCCGCGGTTCTTGGAATTGGCCATCGGGCTTATCTGGACGTTTGCGTTTCTCGTTTGGTCTACTCCGGCGTACGTGTATCCAATGTTCTGGCGCACCAATCTGGGGCTTAACGACTCGACTATTCCGCTCAGCATTTTTGGATCGAAGGACGAGCGCATGGCGGCATTGGGGTGTATGATGCTCATCTGCTCGATTGCTATGGTAGGAAGTCTTTGATTATAGTCTCGAGCACACGTAAAATCAGGAGCTGAGAAGGGAATTAGACCGAGAATCGGTGCCGCACCGCGGGAATGGAATTGAAGGGATTGTTGGCCTTAATGCTTGATCCATTTCTTCTATTCAAATGATTCGCGTAGCATTTAGTACAATTCTAACCCCTACGTGCTTTACGTGAATGTTTCAATAAGTTCAGCTCTGTGAGCGGAGGCATCAATCTATTCTTTCCATGAGCAAAGTTAATGTGCTTTCCTGAGGATCATCGGGCCCCAGTCTTTTAGATGCCAATGGTCCTCAAAATAATCTTAACGCACGATGGATGGCTTATAACCAAGCCAGAACGCACTTAGTGTAGGGTTCTGAAAGGGTTGTCACTTCTCAGTGAAATTGAACCTCTCGTCGACATTTTAGTTGCTCTCCCACAACGAGCTAGATTACAAAACAAAAAGAAAACTATCCTGATCCACAAGCATTCAAGCCACTTCGATAATTTGCAAATCGAGATGCAGTTGGAAATGGAAGAGCGACGACACGACGCACTGATGAAAGTATCGCATACCCTAACTTGGGTTCACTAAAAAAGGCCATGAGACAAGAGAAGAAGTTTTAGGACAACAGCTGACCAGGCCCGGGCGATAGTACGCATCAAAGACGCTAATGCAAGCAATACTGTTCATAAACAGGGAGGTGGGAGAGAATAGCTGAGTACGCTGAATATCGAACATTGTCAATGGAAGATAGAGAGCAGGCTCCATTCAACTTTCGAGAGGGAAATAACATGACACCAAGGAGAGTACGTCCAATGGATGCACTCTCCTTGGCAAGCTTACTTGTTTTGTCCCGTGGTAGAGCCTGCATGTCAGTGTAAGCGTGCGCCTGGGTGTAAATGTGCACCTGGATTTGACAGGAGGTAGACAGTTGACGGGAGCCTGGATGTCGACGTGCGCCTGGATGTACACAGTACAGAGATTAGGCACGTCGGATCGTACACCTGCTAGCGTTTTTAGCAGATACAAGGCATATAATATCTGCATCTACAGCCTCTTATTGCTGTAAGTAGCTGAACAAGGTTTAAGTATAGATGATACAGAGGGTAGGCACGTCGAGTCGTACACCTGCTAGTATCATGTACACTTTAACCTTTATAAGCTACTCGTACACTGTAGCAAATAAGAGGCTGTAAACGCACATATTATACAATACAAGTACCTTGTATCTGCTAAAAACATTAACAGGTGTACGACCCGACGTGCCCTACCTTCTGTATACACTGCGACCAGTACGTTCAAGCTTGGCTAACGCGCGGCAGACAAGCATGGTCATTATTGGCTCCTGGTGTTCCTCTAGCATTGAAATGTTCCCTCAAGATTTCTTTGCCGCTGCCCTTGATAACGACGTTTTCCATAGTGGTAGAAGTCGTTGCAGGTTGATCATGGCGCTGGGCCGAGAGATTGTAAAATCAAGTTGGTCACCGAAGAGCTCGTCTGCCAACCTCAGAAAGCATTTGCAGATGACCTATGGCCTGAGACTACTGTACAAAAAGCAATTGATCCTTCCGCAATCTACTGGGATCGGAAGCTGGTTTGTTGGAATCTTGCTAAGCTGAATGTGCGGGTACGCCGTACCCACGGATTTAGCTTAGCGCCGGAGGTCGATTCCGCCCCACGCCTGCTCTGTACTCTAGCCCGGGGCAACCTGAATCATGTTGGCATCAAGTTCGTTCTACCTGCATGGGACGACCATACCTGCGGGACGACAGACTTCTGCGATGCCATTTGTTATGTGGCAATTTCATTGGCCCTAACTGAATTATTCATATGTTGTCTTAGCCTGTCGAAAACTACATAGGTCATAGAACGGTCGGACGATACAAGGGAGGTTCCAATACAATCTCTGTTCTTATAGTTTGTCTGCGTCACAGTTGAACGGTGTACGCTAATTGTCTGGGGACTTTTGCTCACCTCCCCTAGGTTTCTTCATGGCAAAATTGATTCAGCATATGACGTGAAGATCCCATCGCTCGCGTCTAGGGTAACGGTCAGAGATTGCGGGAGGACACCCGACGCCATGCGAGGCAGCGCGAGGCTACCCATGTCTGTGGCGTGCTTATCATTTTGCTCAAAACTAAGGTAGCGGTCAGAACTTGCAGAAGCCCTCAAATTCCATCTGCAGCCATGCGAGGCAGCGCGAGGGTCCCCATGTCTCTGGGGAGAACTTGCAGAACCCACGCGAGGCAACGCGAGGGTCCCCATGTCCATGGCGTGTCAGATCCGACAGCATCTTTTCTGCTGTGCTGCACGTTTTCTGTCGTGCTGCACGACATCTGTCTTGCTGCACGATGTCTGTCTTGCTGCACGATGTCTGTCTTGCTGCACGATGTCTGTCTTGCTGCACGATGTCTGTCTTGCTGCACGATG